>NC_134837.1:208597570-208642190 GCF_004210375.1 Tachypleus tridentatus
ATCGCATCTCTAAGTCCCATATATATATATTCAAACCATACTTGAGACTAGTGAAAAAAGTCTTAGATAGCAGTAAGTCAGAGCTGACTGTGTAGCTTTGTGCTTATTAATAAACAAAGAAACAAAACAATATTATTAAAACGTACAATTTCAATGAAGATAGTAATATTTTCTTATGGGGACATGCTCCCCGACCCAGCATTGTAGTTCAGTCATATACTATTATTATTCCTCCTATTAAAGCAGCATCCATCTTTAGATATTTCTGTCTGTGTCCGACTTAGACCAGGTTTATTGTAAACATTATAAACAACTCACTGCCACGTGGGGGGATGACGACTCACTCAAAAGATCTGATTGCTTATCGCTAATACCAAATCTTTTAGTGTGTTTTATAACGAGGCCCGGCATGGCCAAACGCGTAAGGCGTGCGACTCGTAATCCGAGGGTCGCGGGTTCGCGCCCGCGTCGTGCTAAACATGCTCGCCCTCCCAGCCGTGGGGGCGTATAATGTGACGGTCAATCCCACTTTTCGTTGGTAAAAGAGTAGCCCAAGAGTTGGCGGTGGGTGGTGATGACTAGCTGCCTTCCCTCTAGTCTTACACTGCTAAATTAGGGACGGCTAGCACAGATAGCCCTCGAGTAGCTTTGTGCGAAATTCCAAACAAACAAACGTTTTATAACGTGATTTGTCGTCATTCGCGTTTTAGAAAGCTCTTTGCACATGCGAGCGGAGGCGTTTTTTTTTTGTTGGCAAACTTCCCTCGCCAGTTGACTTTTTTTTAGAAATACAGATATTTGGAAGCCTTACTCGGTTTGTAATGTAGGTTGAGTGAATCTGACTAATAAGCTACGTCTTACTGTATGTAGTTTCGTCTGAAAATTCGTTCACTTATTAAAATCTTATTATATTTGATATATCATTTGTGGCATCTCCGGAATTTACAGGGAATGAGCGTTTCTAGGAGTACATATGACGTCAGATATCGGACCGTTTACCTACGGCTGAAACGACTGTCGCTCCCTGATTGGTCTGTTTTTAGCTCACAGTAAAAAAAAAGAAAAAAAGCTAATAATACTACCCTATAAGAAAAAGTTGTAACTGGTGGAACGTCTTTGCGATTGCATTCTTAACGCCACTGATCAATTTTGAGCAAATCTTGCAGAATGGGGCACGTTCGAAAGTTTCGAGCGGTTTGTGGAATTGACGAACTTACCGTCAGAAGCACGTTATGGAAATCATTCTTAGCTGAGTTCATCGGAACAGCGCTTTTGGTGCTTGTGGGCTGCGGTTCCTGTATCTCCGGCTGGGACGAAAACTATAAGCCAACTATAGTCCAGATAGCTTTAGCTTTCGGATTAACTGTAGGTACTGTGGTTCAGGCCATATGCCACGTCAGTGGTGGACACATCAATCCTGCTGTCACGTTGGCTTTTTTAGTTACCAAAAAATGTTCTTTATTCGAGCTGTTTTTTACGTTAGTGCTCAGTGCTTGGGCGCCATTACAGGAGCAGCGGTCTTAAAGGCACTGACCCCTACGAAGCAGCAGGGGTCATTAGGGGCCACCACAATTCACGCGCATTTAAATCCTATCCAAGGATGTATTGTAGAGATCTCTATAACTTTCATCCTGGTTTTTACAGTGTTCTCTGTTTGTGACGACAACAGATTAGACGTCACCGGATCTGCTCCTTTGGCTATTGGGCTTTCCGTGACAACTTGCCATTTGTTTGCTGTGAGTATACTGACTGATTCAGATATAACCTTTATAACCAAAATATACTGTTTTAAACGAGGATGGAGGGTACATTTGGAGTAACGTTTAAGTTTTCTCTAGTCTAAATGACCATGCATTGGTTTCTATAATTTCATGATGCAAATATATCTTCCAGTTTATTACAATGATAATATGCAATAATTTCTAAGATCTAAAACAAAATATTAAAATATGTGCAAAGAAAAGATATTTTATCAACTCAACGCTATTTAAATTCATTTGAAATTGTAACGGGTTAATATGACCCAAGTCGTAACAGACATATTACATAAGTTTAGTAACGAGTTACACACTCAGATAAATAAAATGATTTCTCGTCTAGTTCTTATTTCAGCTTTGTTTTTTTTACCGTTATATTTTTTAGTCATTTTATAAACTGTCTGTTGTAGTTAAACTAAACAAAACTTGCGTTTATTTTAGTAATACAACGGGGCAAAGAAAAATAATAATTTGTCTTAGCAGTTAATCTTTTATTTTATTATGGCAGTGAAAGTGTCTCTCTGAAAAATGATAAAAATGTTGTGAAGTTATAATGAAATTCAGATCTTCATTTGATCAGTGGTTGTTTTATTAATATATAAATTTAATTTTTTGGTGGTGTAAGAAAATGCCTTTCGCGCAACAAAACTTTGTTCGTTCATTAATTTGAATAGGTGAAAAAAGTTACACGTCCATAATTTGAAAGTGATAGACTAGAGGGAAGGCAACTAGTTAACAGCAACCTCCGCAAACTCTTAGGCTTCCCTAATCGAATAGTGGCCCCAAAGTACGGAAGGCGATTTCGCGGCAACGGGACGTGAACCACGGACTATCAGACTGATAGGAATCATCTTTAGCTTTGTGCAAAACTGTGAGACAAATAAACTGTACAATCCCATGCTGGGAGAGCGATAAGTCTCCGGATTTACAACGCTAAAATCAGGGGTTCGATTCCCCCTCAGTGGACACAGCAGATAGCCCGCTGTAAAAGACGATAGCTTTCAGTGAAAGGTTTCTAGTGTTTTTCAGGAAAACAGCCAACCTCCATTCTCCAGGATATTGGAATCAGAAGTGGCTGATATCTAGTTAAAGAGGATATTTTCTTTTGTAATTTTGCAAATGAACAATATCCTGTAAAGGGTAGTGGGATGAATTATGTCTTTCCTCTAATTTTAAAGTGCGATATTCTTCTAAATCCTGGTCCTCTGTTGGCAAAATGCTTATCTCCGTTAAAATCTTAGTAAAGGAGCGTAACCTTTTTGTGACTTTAAAATATTCCTCAAGTGCTTGGTTATAGAAATAAAAGAAGAAAATAAACATATGTGGCACAATAAGATGGAGTCGTAAGTTATGATTGATTTTAAGATAGACTTAGCTTGATGTTCCTGAATTATTTTTTTTTAAATTTTATCACCCACTTTTAATTTTGTAAATTATTTAAAGCTCATATATTCACTTTTGGTAGTTTGGCTCAGAATTGAAAATTGAGAAATATTAAGCGTGTAAAACGATTTTCTGTCCTAGTCACGTCGTTACAGTCCATGTCGTCACGTCCATTCATGCTCTATCTGACGAACATACATTTTAAAATAGTTCTGTAGCGCACTTTTTATTATAAGAGACCTTTCTCAAAGTTGTCATATGCAAAGCATGTCCTTTTAGCTTTTCACTGCATAACTATTCTAAGACTTTCAAATGTCCGTTTCAACAGTGTGATAGCACAAAAATCCATAGATGCTGCATTCAGGAGCTTAACCACTACGTCTTTTTATGGAATAGCCTGAACTCTTGATTAATCATTCTTCCGTTGTTCGAGGTATGCGACAGTTGAGCATATATGCAGTTGAAGCGACTTGTGCGCATGAGACTTAATTATTACAGGTCTCTTTCTGGTTGATCCTTGGCGTCCCAAGCTGACCCATGTTATTTTGTTTTCAAATTTTATTAAGTGAAAAAAGGTATTTACGTCTTAGAAATTCTAAGATCTGAATGTATGAATAGTGTGTGTCGGAAAGTTCCAGTTTTGTCCCCAAAGTGCTTAATTTTGATATTGCATCTCACTACTTGCGAAACACGAAATAATATCAAAATGCATTCTCATACACGGTTTTGTAAAGGATTTTATAATGACTGGAGTTTTCACTTGATTACTAATTTGCATTTTCCGAATCGTTTTAATATGACGTATTTAATTCTCTATATGAACGCCTAAGAATTGGCACGGTTGCATCAATTGGTTTGGTTTGTTTTGAATTTCGCGCAAAGCTACACGAGGGCTATCTACTCTAGCCGTCCTTAATTTAGCAGTGTAAGATTAGAGGGAAGACAGCTAGTTATCATCACTCACCGCCAACTCTTGGGCTACTCTTTTACCAAAGAATAGTGTGATTGACTGTCACATTATAACGTCCCCACAGCTGAAAGGGCGAGCAAGTTTGGTGCAACAGGAATTGGAACTCGCGACCCCCAGATTATGAGTCGAGTGCCTTAACCACCTGGCCATGCCGGAGCCTCGCATTAAATGGAGCAGACTAATTAAGAATAAGGTGAAATTATGGTTTTATAAAATCATGTGCAACCTATAACGTCTTGAACTTTAACATGTAAAATAATAATGAAGATCGTACATGTGGTGAACCGTAACATTATAAACTTAAAAGAATAAAATACCCAATTATAGGTTGAAAGTGGTACCAGAAAGTATTGCAGAACAAGACATACCATTCCTAATTTGGAATTAACAATCTAGGATGAAGTCAACTAGTTAGTCAACAGCATCTAATCAAACTTTAGACAACTCTAGAAACCAGGTTTTAATTCCCCTTGATGAACAGAGCACAGATAACTCTTTGTGTAGCTTTGTACTTAACTACTAACAACAAAAAACTCTTATTTGACCAAATAATTTGATTTGACAGTCACTCCTATTATGTATCCAGCGCCTTTAAGTGCGCACCTTTTTATTTCATTATTTTTGCGGCAAAGGAGCTGCGAACCCTCAATTCTCATATTCAAAGTTTCAGTACGTTAACCTCTTAGCCAAGTTCGACCCAATAGCAAAACATAAGACATTTTTTATTTTAAAGTTATTTATACTGTTATGATCCTACAATGTCATTGAAAAAAACAAACCCCGCCAATTGAACAGTAACGACTTAACTGAAATGATTTTCTGCTGTCTGTTGACAAAAAGGCCTATTATACGATTATAAAGATTACTTGTGAAATTTCATTAAATATTAGTTAACTGGTTAAAGGATAACTGTGCACAATGTTTTATTCTCGTTTTGTTATAAAATGGCATCTAAACATAAGAAAAAAAGAGAGACTGAGGCCTGGCATTAACAGGTGGTTAGGGAGCTCGACTCGTAATCTGAGGGTTGTGGGTTCAAATCCCCGCCACACCAAACATGCTTACCTTTTCAGCCGTGGGGCGTTATAATGTTACAGTCAATCCCACTATTCCTTAAAAAAGAATAGCCCAAGAGTTGGAGGTGGGTGATGATGACTTGCTGCTTTCCCTCTAGACTTACACTGCTAAATTAGTGACGGCTAGCGCAGATAGCCCTCGTGTAGCTTTGCGCGAAATTAAAAAAAAAGGCTTTGAACTCGCTTAACTCTTTTTATCAACACCAGTGTGATAAACATCACGCGATTAGGAGCTCCAAATTACACTTTACTGTGCCAATTAGGCTTCAGTTGCTATTGGTCAAGCGAAGTGGTGTTTGAGTTTTTGTTGAATTTCTTGTCTTTGAGAACAATCGCATGCTTCCATGGTTGTTATCTATGGGACATTAAGTCAACTAACAACCAAACCTGCACTGAAATATTCAGCAAACATGCGCCAGGAAAATTATCTTTCAAGACGGAAATGAATACATCCAGATCATTGCGGGTTATTCCGGTTATCTCAGGATTACCTTGTGTGGGTGTGGTGAAAAATTGGTTAAAAAACATGCAATTCGGAGAATTTATATGGTAACTGATAAAACTATCTGATTTAAGTGGTTAAGATGTAACTAGAATCAACCGGTTTTAAAACTTGTTTATAATTCTTTCATAGTGTTGATAAGTTGAAAGTTGAAATAGTGAAAATATTTAATTTTGATAAACGTAGCTTACAAAGTTTTTGTATATTTTCAGCCTTTTACAGATAATGAATGGGTGTGTATGTATTTGAGAGTAAAGCTGCATTGGTTTACCTGTAGGATTTACCACGAGAAATCGAACCCTAGATTTTAGAAGTGTAAGTCCGTAGATTTACCGTTGTCCCTTTAGTTCTTTGGCCCGGCATGGCCAGGTAGGTTAAGGCGTTCAACTCGTAATTCGAGGGTCGCGGGTTCGAGTCCCCCGTCGCACCAAACATGCTCGCCTTTTCAACCGTGGAGGCGTTATTATGTGACGGTCAATCCCACTATTCGTTGGTAAAAGAGTAGCCCAAGAGTTGGCGGTGGGTGGTGATGACTAGCTACCTTCCATCTAGTCCTACACTGCAAAATTAGGGACGGCTAGTGCATATAGCCTTCAAGTAGCTTTGCGCGAAATGAAAAAAACAAACAAACCTTAGTTCTACTAATAAAATAATTGCTAAGGCGAAGAAATAACCGAAAGCAAAATAAAATAGAATATAAATTAATGGTGAAAAACTCGCGAAATTAAAATATATTTATTGACAACACGAAAACAATATTCTGGACAACAACACTTCATCAGGTTTCTGTGGTAATGACATCTTACACAGGTCTTCGTATTGTTTCTGTTACATCGTACAACACTTGTAATGTTGCTGTTGACTCTTGATATGTTTATTTTTTTGTTACCATCCTATTGTCAACGAGTATCTCAGTAATATATATGTTTCTAAATCTAATTCTTAAAACGTTTGGTTGTTTGAAAACGAAACAGTTTAAGTTATTGCATTATAAAGAAAAAAACTTTTATTAGTCCTCATTTCTAACAATGATCGAAGTTCGTGTCCTCTTCTATATATGTTCACATTTGAAGATACAGTGGTAACGCGCTAATCTTTTGGTTAAGAGCTAGTTTTTTTTTTTTAGCTCAATAAAAATACATTCTGATACTCTAAGGTGGAATTCGTCCCGGGAACAGAGGTGACGTTGAAGAAACTGGAAATAGGCTTAGAAAGTAGTTGGTAATAGTACTGGTGTTGTAAGGCTTAACATTATGTTATTCTTTTATTCATCTGCAGAGACTGGTTTGGTTGATTCGATATATTCCCGTTGTGCCTGGTTGTATACGAACTCGTATACCACTGGCGAGAGAATTCAACGAATGTTGTTTTCCTTCAAAGTTAAAGAATCTTATTTACCTGAACCATGTTTTCAAAGTCACATTTAAATGAATTTGTGGATATTTCACAATTATCTTGTTAACCAAGTATGAAATGATACCTAAGTAGGGTATGACTAAAGTAACAGTTTTTTTGTTTATCAAACACGACAGCGGATGGAGTGTTTAGTTGTTTTTTATGGATTATTCTATTAATTTGTTTTGAATTTTGCGCAAAGCTACACAAGAGCTATCTTCGCTAGCTGTCCCTAATTTAGCAGTGTAAGACTAGAGGGAAGGCAGCTAGTTATCACCACCCATCGCCAAGTTTTGGGATACTCTTTCACCATCACTTTATAACGCCCCCACGGCTGAAAAGGTGGGTCTGTTTGGTGTGACAGGGATTCGAACCCGCGACTCTCGAATTATGAGTCGAGCGCCTTAACCTGGCCATACCAGGATGTTCTATTTAGAAGCGACAACAGAAAATAATTTCTTCTAAGCATTTGTTTAATGTTCGCAGAGGCTTCAAAATTTTTTTAATTTCCCGATATCTTAAAGGTTCTGTATAAGAGAATTTTTTAATTAGATTTTTTTTATTAGAGGAGTGAAACTTTTAAAATAGGGATAAAGTGAAAGTTCGTTTATTCTAAACTTTGGTGGTAACTATACCCTGGTTATGTTAAGTACGAACGTGTGAGAACGAGGGTGTTTGCCATTGTGAACCGTGTCTGTTTTAAGCTATTACTGCGAGAAATAGAACCCAAGATTTTATCGTTTAGTGGCATTTAAGCTATCAAAAGCAGTCTGTAGAGTCACTTTCAAAACCAGGATAAAAAAAAAACTATCTTGGTAATGGTTGATCGTAAGTGAATATACTAGAACCAGTTGGTGAACCCTTGGGAGTGCAGGTAAAAACCCATAGTGCGAGCCCATTGGTCAGATCTTTTTGGTACATTTCTTCCGTTGATTTTTCTGAAAGGGGCCGAAGACCTAGTGGAGGGATCACCTGTTTTAAGCACTCGCACTATTATACAATAGTGTGTTGTTTGTCAAACATTAGACACTAAAATTACGTTACACAAGGGACACTTAACGTTACAATTTGTACTGTCGTGATGTTATTGAAGCGGGTACATCTCACGAATTACTAAAAGAATTACATACTCTGTAGGCTACAACACAGCATGATATATGAACTTCAGGATCAGAAATAAAAATATATGTTACTCTTAATTCTGGGTTTATTTATTTTTGAAACAGGACACTTTCCTGGACCCTGCGGAAGTACATCTAGTGCTTAATTGTTTGTTTTATTTAGGGGACACCATTTCTGACAACCTTAAACTGAAGAAATATGGGACAAGATCTTTGTTTCTGAAACTCAGGAGAACATTTTCATGGAATAACTTTTTAGGTACTTTGAAAAATTCTTCTTAATTTTCCAAACATTTGTAAATTGTTTCTATCATCGCCCTCAAGTGGCATAGCAGTATGTCTGCGGAGTAACAACGCTAGAAACCGCATTTCGATACCCCTCGTGAGCAGAGCACAGATAGCCTATTGTGTAGCTTTGTGCTTAATTGCAAACAAATCAATCACGCCTGTCTAAAATAATATCAAAATGAATTGCTATGCTTATCGGAAACGTTATAAAGACCAAAAACAGCTCGAAATAATCACTACAATTTGAAATGTACCTGAGTGTGTTATCATAACACCTTCAATCGTTCTAATGTAATAACGAGAACACGAAAATGAAGTAAACAACCAACCATTTTATCAATGTTTGTTTTACTTCAGCTTCATGTCGTTACAGGTTACCTTTTGCTGTTGTTTAGATAAAGTTGTCTACTGCTGAGTATATACGCTTGTTTGCGTTACCTAATATCCATAACGTACCTTTCAGCTTAACTTGTCAGCATATACACCGTCATTATCAATTACTAGGCTTATCAGTTTCGGAAACAATTTCTGATACCTGTATGGACCTTACAAAAGGCATGACATTATATTCAAATTACATACCACACATAGAGGGTGGTTCAAAAGTTAGATAGAGGTTATATATTCTAATCTTATTTACGTTTGCTTACATTTTTATCTGGATAAGGGCTGCTATCAGGAAAAAAATATATATTATTCCATATATACGTCAGCGTGCTATTAAGCACAAAGTTACACAAAGGGCTATCTGTGCTCTGCTCACCATGGGTATCGAAACCGGGTTTCTAATTTTAGAAATTATACATATATATATATGTATATACAGAGAAAGAGAAACAGAGAAAAGTGAACAAGAGATGTGGGGCAAGAGAAATTATTAACACCGTTTGAAATATTCGCTTTAGGATTATTTTGCTATACGATTGTCGAGTGCTTAATTCTGTAACTTAACAAATCTAAATACAAACATTGTAAAGCAGTAGGGTGTTTGTAACGAAATAAGATGTGAAATTAAAATATTTGAATGACTGTACCAAATATATTAGATTAAAGCAGGTGACATGACAAATCACGTTGGTTTGGTTTGAATTTTACGCAAAGCTACTCAAGGGCTATCTGCACTAGCCGTCCCTAATTTAGCAGTGTAAGACTAGACTCACAGTGGTTCTTAACCTTTTTCATCGTCTTACCCCCTGAGACTCTCCAGGGTATTACCGTGACCCCTATAATAATTTTTGTAATGGTGAACTTTGCGTAAAGGTAGAATAAAACAAAACTATATAAAGATCCTAATTTATTGAAAAATGTTACAAATAAATGACCTTGATAAATGCTACAAGTGTTAAACAAATGTAAAATCCATGGAATTACTGAACGTCATACAAAACCTACATATTCACTGAGTGTGAGGGTTGATATATATATATATATATATAATGAGAAAATATACTACATACGATGGAAACTTTGACATCTAAATTTTAAATTCGATGTATTAATATTATACAGTTTAAAAATTTAGGCAATTCAAAACGTTGTAATATATGTAAATTTTTACTCAAAATTAGACAGGTGCTGCGCAACAAGCATCTTGACGCAGTTCAGCTGCCGCACTTCAACGTATTTCTCATTGATGGGCAGTTACAGGCACTTGCCACAAAAACTACAAACTGCTCCGTGATTTCCCCAATAACTCCTAAACCTTCCGTGAATCCCGAGAAACTTCAAACGACCCCAAGTTAAGAACTACTGGACTAGAGGGAAGGCAGCTAGTCATCACCACCCACAACCAACTCTTGGGCTACTCTTTTACCAACGAATAGTGGGATTGACCGTCACATTATAACACCTCCCATAGCTGAAAGGGCGAACATGTTTGGTGTGACGGGGATTTGCACCCGGGACTCTCGAATTAGGAGTCGACTGCCTTAACCACGTTAGAAGATGTAAAGTGATTTTCACAACGGTTCGAATATAGATGTAATTGTGTTATAAAACTTTGTTCGTTCGCGGATGTTTAATATTTTGAATATATATATATACAGGTTTCATAAATTTTAATATTTTAACATTGGGAAATTTAAAACGTTCAGTTCCCTTGGGTTAAGAAATGGATTATTATAATAAGAAATTAGCTTTCCTTGGACTAGAAAATGGATTGTTATAATAATAAGTGCGATTTCTTTGGACTAGAAACGAGATTGCTATAATAAAAAGTCCGGTTCCCTTGGACTAAAATGGATTGTTATAAAGTTGGATAGGATTTTTTGGCGTTACGTGGTAAGTTTTTTT
Source organism: Tachypleus tridentatus (assembly GCF_004210375.1). Taxonomy (NCBI): domain Eukaryota; kingdom Metazoa; phylum Arthropoda; class Merostomata; order Xiphosura; family Limulidae; genus Tachypleus; species Tachypleus tridentatus. The sequence continues at coordinate 208,608,355 of NC_134837.1, forward strand.
ATATCACCTTGTTTGTTGAATTGCGTCAAAACAACTGAAGGGCTATCTGCTATAACAGTCCCTAACTTTGATTTGATAGGTTAGAGAGAGGGCAGGTAGTCAACACAACCAAGCGCCTACTTTCAGTTACTTTTATCAATAAATTATGGGATTGACCGACGCATTATTATGCTTTTTCGGTTGAAAAGTTGAGTATGTTAGGCGACAGGTTTCAATCTTATTACCTGCGAATTGCCAGTCGAGTGCTCTGAGCATCAGTTCGTGCCAAACTCTTCGTTTTGCCTGTTTATGTGCATTGAACATAAGGACGAATATTCTCGAACCAGCTATTTTGATCTACACATTCTGTTGTCATAAAAACCATCAATCTACCTGTCTGTCTTGTGTTTGATAAAACACTTATTACTATTTTTTATAGATCAAGTATACGGGTGCCAGTATGAACACGGCAAGGTCGTTCGGACCCGCTGTTATTTCAGGGGTTTGGGAATATCACTGGGTGAGTGTCAGCTATCTTATTAAGTATACTGCCATTTATGTATAAGGAACCTCACTCTATGGAAATCTAATTTTTATAGCTTAAAGTGCTTTACGTCGAAGTTGGTAGTTCAGGATAGGAAAGAAAGATCAAAATAAAAACTCTTGTTTTAATCTTTCATAAATGATCACGTTTTTTTTTGTTTTTATTCACAAGTGAAACATCCTCGCTTCCCACTGCTACTGTTGGATTATCACTTGTAATATATTACTTTAGGAGATATTTGATGTTATATTGATTGCCTTACAGCTGCACTTCGTTAACGTTTAAATCGTCAACTTTATTTCAATACTACTTTAACACAATTATTTTCAACATTATTTAAATACTATATGAGTACAATAATTTTCAACTTTATTTTAAAACTACATCAACACAATAACCATTGTTTCAAACCTTCTAGAGTAACGGGATGTAACAATGTTTTAAAATGATTGACTCTTTAGAAAATTTCTTGACTTCATTTATTTTCAGGATTTCAGTTTCTTGTTAATGTGTTTCAACTTCTGTTTTCAAAAGATAACAACTTTATTTCTGACGCATTTAGTCCAGTCTTTATTTTCTCAAAATAAACATTTTTTTTTGCAGCAACTTGAACCTTTTCCAAACTTTATTCCAGATTTACTGGCTAGGTCCAATCCTTGGAGGGATAGTTGCGGGTATAATATATCAGCATATGTTCTCGAGCTCTCCACCAGATCCAGAAAAACTGGAACGTTTGCGATTAAATAGAATTCAACGTTTAGAAGAGAAGGAAGCCGTTGAGGACAGATCTTCATTTGTATAAAACTTCTTGTTCATTAACTGTCAAAATCCGAAGAATAATGAAAACAAAAGTTCCGACAGAACATTCTCCTTTTAAACACTGAAACCAGTTTGTTTTAAAAACAACAAAAAACTGCATTTCTGATGACTAGTAGTTCTTATTGAAAACCTTAAAAATCCTTCAGAGCTCTTAATCTTTGAGAATTATTCAACCGTAATGAGATTTGGTTTGATTTGTTTTGAATTTCGCGTAAAGCTACACGAAGGCTATCTGCGCTAGCCGTCCCTAATTTAACAGTGAAAGACTAGAGGGAAGGCAGCTAATCATTACCACCCTCATTCGACTCTTGAGCTACTGTTTTACCAACAAATAGTGGGACTGACTGCTACTGCCGAAAGAGGGAGCACGTTTGGTGTGACGTGGATTCGAACCCGCGACTCTCGAATTATGAGTCGAGCGCCTTAACCTGGCCATACCAGGATGTTCTATTTAGAAGCGACAACAGAAAATAATTTCTTCTAAGCATTTGTTTAATGTTCGCAGAGGCTTCAAAATTTTTTTAATTTCCCGATATCTTAAAGGTTCTGTATAAGAGAATTTTTTAATTAGATTTTTTTTATTAGAGGAGTGAAACTTTTAAAATAGGGATAAAGTGAAAGTTCGTTTATTCTAAACTTTGGTGGTAACTATACCCTGGTTATGTTAAGTACGAACGTGTGAGAACGAGGGTGTTTGCCATTGTGAACCGTGTCTGTTTTAAGCTATTACTGCGAGAAATAGAACCCAAGATTTTATCGTTTAGTGGCATTTAAGCTATCAAAAGCAGTCTGTAGAGTCACTTTCAAAACCAGGATAAAAAAAAAACTATCTTGGTAATGGTTGATCGTAAGTGAATATACTAGAACCAGTTGGTGAACCCTTGGGAGTGCAGGTAAAAACCCATAGTGCGAGCCCATTGGTCAGATCTTTTTGGTACATTTCTTCCGTTGATTTTTCTGAAAGGGGCCGAAGACCTAGTGGAGGGATCACCTGTTTTAAGCACTCGCATTATTATACAATAGTGTGTTGTTTGTCAAACATTAGACACTAAAATTACGTTACACAAGGGACACTTAACGTTACAATTTGTACTGTCGTGATGTTATTGAAGCGGGTACATCTCACGAATTACTAAAAGAATTACATACTCTGTAGGCTACAACACAGCATGATATATGAACTTCAGGATCAGAAATAAAAATATATGTTACTCTTAATTCTGGGTTTATTTATTTTTGAAACAGGACACTTTCCTGGACCCTGCGGAAGTACATCTAGTGCTTAATTGTTTGTTTTATTTAGGGGACACCATTTCTGACAACCTTAAACTGAAGAAATATGGGACAAGATCTTTGTTTCTGAAACTCAGGAGAACATTTTCATGGAATAACTTTTTAGGTACTTTGAAAACTTCTTCTTAATTTTCCAAACATTTGTAAATTGTTTCTATCATCGCCCTCAAGTGGCATAGCAGTATGTCTGCGGAGTAACAACGCTAGAAACCGCATTTCGATACCCCTCGTGAGCAGAGCACAGATAGCCTATTGTGTAGCTTTGTGCTTAATTGCAAACAAATCAATCACGCCTGTCTAAAATAATATCAAAATGAATTGCTATGCTTATCGGAAACGTTATAAAGACCAAAAACAGCTCGAAATAATCACTACAATTTGAAATGTACCTGAGTGTGTTATCATAACACCTTCAATCGTTCTAATGTAATAACGAGAACACGAAAATGAAGTAAACAACCAACCATTTTATCAATGTTTGTTTTACTTCAGCTTCATGTCGTTACAGGTTACCTTTTGCTGTTGTTTAGATAAAGTTGTCTACTGCTGAGTATATACGCTTGTTTGCGTTACCTAATATCCATAACGTACCTTTCAGCTTAACTTGTCAGCATATACACCGTCATTATCAATTACTAGGCTTATCAGTTTCGGAAACAATTTCTGATACCTGTATGGACCTTACAAAAGGCATGACATTATATTCAAATTACATACCACACATAGAGGGTGGTTCAAAAGTTAGATAGAGGTTATATATTCTAATCTTATTTACGTTTGCTTACATTTTTATCTGGATAAGGGCTGCTATCAGGAAAAAAATATATATTATTCCATATATACGTCAGCGTGCTATTAAGCACAAAGTTACACAAAGGGCTATCTGTGCTCTGCTCACCATGGGTATCGAAACCGGGTTTCTAATTTTAGAAATTATACATATATATATATGTATATACAGAGAAAGAGAAACAGAGAAAAGTGAACAAGAGATGTGGGGCAAGAGAAATTATTAACACCGTTTGAAATATTCGCTTTAGGATTATTTTGCTATACGATTGTCGAGTGCTTAATTCTGTAACTTAACAAATCTAAATACAAACATTGTAAAGCAGTAGGGTGTTTGTAACGAAATAAGATGTGAAATTAAAATATTTGAATGACTGTACCAAATATATTAGATTAAAGCAGGTGACATGACAAATCACGTTGGTTTGGTTTGAATTTTACGCAAAGCTACTCAAGGGCTATCTGCACTAGCCGTCCCTAATTTAGCAGTGTAAGACTAGACTCACAGTGGTTCTTAACCTTTTTCATCGTCTTACCCCCTGAGACTCTCCAGGGTATTACCGTGACCCCTATAATAATTTTTGTAATGGTGAACTTTGCGTAAAGGTAGAATAAAACAAAACTATATAAAGATCCTAATTTATTGAAAAATGTTACAAATAAATGACCTTGATAAATGCTACAAGTGTTAAACAAATGTAAAATCCATGGAATTACTGAACGTCATACAAAACCTACATATTCACTGAGTGTGAGGGTTGATATATATATATATATATATAATGAGAAAATATACTACATACGATGGAAACTTTGACATCTAAATTTTAAATTCGATGTATTAATATTATACAGTTTAAAAATTTAGGCAATTCAAAACGTTGTAATATATGTAAATTTTTACTCAAAATTAGACAGGTGCTGCGCAACAAGCATCTTGACGCAGTTCAGCTGCCGCACTTCAACGTATTTCTCATTGATGGGCAGTTACAGGCACTTGCCACAAAAACTACAAACTGCTCCGTGATTTCCCCAATAACTCCTAAACCTTCCGTGAATCCCCGAGAAACTTCAAACGACCCCCAAGTTAAGAACTACTGGACTAGAGGGAAGGCAGCTAGTCATCACCACCCACAACCAACTCTTGGGCTACTCTTTTACCAACGAATAGTGGGATTGACCGTCACATTATAACACCTCCCATAGCTGAAAGGGCGAACATGTTTGGTGTGACGGGGATTTGCACCCGGGACTCTCGAATTAGGAGTCGACTGCCTTAACCACGTTAGAAGATGTAAAGTGATTTTCACAACGGTTCGAATATAGATGTAATTGTGTTATAAAACTTTGTTCGTTCGCGGATGTTTAATATTTTGAATATATATATATACAGGTTTCATAAATTTTAATATTTTAACATTGGGAAATTTAAAACGTTCAGTTCCCTTGGGTTAAGAAATGGATTATTATAATAAGAAATTAGCTTTCCTTGGACTAGAAAATGGATTGTTATAATAATAAGTGCGATTTCTTTGGACTAGAAACGAGATTGCTATAATAAAAAAGTCCGGTTCCCTTGGACTAAAAATGGATTGTTATAAAGTTGGATAGGATTTTTGGCGTTACGTGGTAAGTTTTTTTTATATCACCTTGTTTGTTGAATTGCGTCAAAACAACTGAAGGGCTATCTGCTATAACAGTCCCTAACTTTGATTTGATAGGTTAGAGAGAGGGCAGGTAGTCAACACAACCAAGCGCCTACTTTCAGTTACTTTTATCAATAAATTATGGGATTGACCGACGCATTATTATGCTTTTTCGGTTGAAAAGTTGAGTATGTTAGGCGACAGGTTTCAATCTTATTACCTGCGAATTGCCAGTCGAGTGCTCTGAGCATCAGTTCGTGCCAAACTCTTCGTTTTGCCTGTTTATGTGCATTGAACATAAGGACGAATATTCTCGAACCAGCTATTTTGATCTACACATTCTGTTGTCATAAAAACCATCAATCTACCTGTCTGTCTTGTGTTTGATAAAACACTTATTACTATTTTTTTATAGATCAAGTATACGGGTGCCAGTATGAACACGGCAAGGTCGTTCGGACCCGCTGTTATTTCAGGGGTTTGGGAATATCACTGGGTGAGTGTCAGCTATCTTATTAAGTATACTGCCATTTATGTATAAGGAACCTCACTCTATGGAAATCTAATTTTTATAGCTTAAAGTGCTTTACGTCGAAGTTGGTAGTTCAGGATAGGAAAGAAAGATCAAAATAAAAACTCTTGTTTTAATCTTTCATAAATGATCACGTTTTTTTTTGTTTTTATTCACAAGTGAAACATCCTCGCTTCCCACTGCTACTGTTGGATTATCACTTGTAATATATTACTTTAGGAGATATTTGATGTTATATTGATTGCCTTACAGCTGCACTTCGTTAACGTTTAAATCGTCAACTTTATTTCAATACTACTTTAACACAATTATTTTCAACATTATTTAAATACTATATGAGTACAATAATTTTCAACTTTATTTTAAAACTACATCAACACAATAACCATTGTTTCAAACCTTCTAGAGTAACGGGATGTAACAATGTTTTAAAATGATTGACTCTTTAGAAAATTTCTTGACTTCATTTATTTTCAGGATTTCAGTTTCTTGTTAATGTGTTTCAACTTCTGTTTTCAAAAGATAACAACTTTATTTCTGACGCATTTAGTCCAGTCTTTATTTTCTCAAAATAAACATTTTTTTTTGCAGCAACTTGAACCTTTTCCAAACTTTATTCCAGATTTACTGGCTAGGTCCAATCCTTGGAGGGATAGTTGCGGGTATAATATATCAGCATATGTTCTCGAGCTCTCCACCAGATCCAGAAAAACTGGAACGTTTGCGATTAAATAGAATTCAACGTTTAGAAGAGAAGGAAGCCGTTGAGGACAGATCTTCATTTGTATAAAACTTCTTGTTCATTAACTGTCAAAATCCGAAGAATAATGAAAACAAAAGTTCCGACAGAACATTCTCCTTTTAAACACTGAAACCAGTTTGTTTTAAAAACAACAAAAAACTGCATTTCTGATGACTAGTAGTTCTTATTGAAAACCTTAAAAATCCTTCAGAGCTCTTAATCTTTGAGAATTATTCAACCGTAATGAGATTTGGTTTGATTTGTTTTGAATTTCGCGTAAAGCTACACGAAGGCTATCTGCGCTAGCCGTCCCTAATTTAACAGTGAAAGACTAGAGGGAAGGCAGCTAATCATTACCACCCTCATTCGACTCTTGAGCTACTGTTTTACCAACAAATAGTGGGACTGACTGCTACTGCCGAAAGAGGGAGCACGTTTGGTGTGACGTGGATTCGAATTCGTGACCCTCAGATTGCGAATCGAGTGCCTTAACCATCTGACCATGCCGGGTCTTAACTAGGAAAAGTCCAACTTTATAAGTGGTCAAGATGACACGAAATCAAACAAACGATATCAATTTCTTCAAAATTGATAGGTTCAAATAATGTACACCGTTATACACGACCTTTGTTTTTGTCACTTAAGTCTTAGCTCCCTCTGTTTTTTCATATTTTTAGCGTAACATTTGTGAAAGTTAGAGAGTCGGAAAATTCCAAGAAAATATTAGGAAAATTCTCACAGCTATAGTAACTGTGGTAATATCTAGCTGACACAGACACTATAGTAACTGTGGTAATATCTAGCTGACACAGACACTATAGTAACAGTAGTAATATCTAACTGACACAGACACTATAGTAACTGTGGTAATATCTAGCTGACACAGACACTATAGTAACTGTAGTAATATCTAACTGACACAGACACTATAGTAACTGTAGTAATATCTAGCTGACACAGACGCTATATTAACTGTGATAATGTTTAGGTGACACAGACGCTATAGTAACTGTGGTAATATCTAGCTGACACAGACGCTATATTAACTGTGATAATGTTTAGGTGACACAGACGCTATAGTAACTGTGGTAATATCTAGGTGACACAGACGCTATAGTAACTGTGGTAATATCTAGCTGACACAGACGCTATAGTAACTGTGGTAATGTCTAGGTGACACAGACGCTATAGTAACTGTGGTAATATCTAACTGACACAGACACTATAGTAACTGTGGTAATATCTAACTGACACAGACACTATAGTAACTGTAGTAATATCTAGCTGACACAGACGCTATAGTAACTGTGGTAATGTCTAGGTGACACAGACGCCATAGTAACTGTGGTAATGTCTAGGTGACACAGACGCTATAGTAACTGTGGTAATGTCTAGGTGACACAGACGCTATAGTAACTGTGGTAATATCTAGCTGAATAATAATAATAATAATAATAATAATAATAATAAATCTGTCTACACAGAAGGAGGAGAAGACTCACACATAATTTATTATTATTATTATTTTTTTTTAGAATGGCTTCTTTAACACGTCAATGAAATTTTGGTTTTTAACCAATATAATTAAAAGTACGACATATAGCAATGTTTACAATTATATTCTTCAACTGTTATGATGGTCATTGTTAGTCAACGACGTCAACAAGAGATATTATGACGATCATCTTCTTTCGTTCATGGAGTTGAGGTGGATGGAATTAATGGAAAAATTTGGTGTATGAAATGTAAGTAGGCAACTTAATCTCACACAGACTGTTGTCTTGAAATGTGAACTTAATCTCACACAGACTGTTGTCTTGAAATGTGAACTTAATCTCACACAGACTGTTGTCTTGAAATGTGAACTTAATCTCACACAGACTGTTGTCTTGAAATGTGAACCTAATTACACACAGACTGTTGTCTTGAAATGTGAACTTAATTACACACAGACTGTTGTCTTGAAATGTGAACTTAATCTCACACAGACTGTTGTCTTGAAATGTGAACTTAATCTCACACAGACTGTTGTCTTAAAATGTGAACTTAATCTCACAAGACCTGTTGTTTTTATCAATGAATTAATACCATGTAACCTGTTATTTTCATCTGTAAACTTAAATCCAGGTGGCCTGTTCTCTTTATTTGTGACACAGACTGAGCTTCGTCTGAAAGAACCCGTACTGTCTTCAGCATACCTGGTATGAACAAGCATAGACGACAAACTGATTATTGAAATATAATTTCAACGCATGAAGTAAAAACGCAGGACCCTAGGAGTGACGCAGGGGTCAGGTTCGAACTCCGACATTCATATGTTACTCTCCGGGAAAGGGGGAACACTTAAGAATACCCATCAGGTATGGTAGCAATCGGTCCATGAGTTCGTCAGTCATAAGCAGGTGCAAAACACATACACTTTTGTCAAATAATGGTTTAGAATATTGAAAAAAGTGTCGTGTAGCTTATTAAATAAATGACTGGTTGATACAAATATTTTTAGTTGTTATTTCTTCAAAGAGAATGTGTCACGTTTGTTTCAAAAGTTAAAATATTCTCCCAGAATCGCATTAAGTATTTTTAACAGCTCCAAACACTCCGTAGTTGTGTTTATTTATTTATTTTATGTAGTAACAACATCACGTCTAAAAAAATTCCTTAAACATTGTTTCCAGTTGGATAATATACTATATATATATTTTGGGACCATGCAACTTTATACAGTTCAAGGTTTCACTCTAAGAAGAAGTCTCATAACATAACGGTAATGTTAATGTTTTCTATTTACCTCAAAACGTTATTTTTTAAGCCTAGCTTCACAGGCCACACTTCGGAATAAGCAATTGTTCTGAACAACCTCAGTTTTTCTTCAAAGTTATCCACAGTATATAAACATTTGAAGAACAATTCTCGAGAACCTCCATGACGTCACAAGATGCAGTCATGTGCAAAGAAAAACAACCATTAGAAAAAGAAACGTTACAGCACTGCGTGTTGACGTAGTCAGTGCTACCACTATAGATGTGAAAACATAAATATTTACTGCCTATACATACTGTTTTTACTCATGTTAAAGAATAAGAAATTTACCTTTACACTTTCGCTACTTTTACGAATGTCAAGTCAAATTTTACTTGTTCGCAAATAGGAGGCACTAAACAGGGTTATTACTACAGAATTGGCTTCTTTTCAAGCTCACGTATTTATGACACATTCTTTAGCGGAACAAAACCAGCTAACCACTTCTACTTCTGTCTGTGCTTAAATTGCTCGTTTTCTTGTTGCATTTTATGATTGTTCTTGCTTTTCATTTGGAGCTGCGCAAGGGACTAAAGGGAAGGCAGCTAGTCATCATCACCCACCGCCAACTCTTGGGATACTCTTTTACTAAAGAATAGTTGGATTGACCGAACATTATAGCGTCCCAACGGCTAAAATGGTGAGCACGTTTGGTGCGACAGGGATTCGAACCCGTTACCCTCACATCACGAGTCGAGCGCCCTAACCACCTGGCCATGTCGGGCGTTGTTTGTTTTACCTTTTCATTCGCTTTCTAGCAAAAAAGAAATACAAAGAAACGACTTTAGGAGAATTACTGTTTAAGTATTCTTTGTTTCCATAAATTATAAAATCATCGGTTGAGATAAATGTCCGAAAACCATGCGGAATGCGTTGTCTTGGTTTTATCGTCAATACGTATCATAAGTTACGTTACAGATACCAATCAATAATGATTTTATTGATTTGGGAAGGGTATTTTACTTTAAACATGTATTTGAGATTTATGTGAATTAGGGCAATCATGTGGCTTATTGTCTAGCTATTGGCAAGAAAAACTTCTTATGGATGAGCCACAGAAAGAGGATCATATGGATGAGCGACAGAAGGAGGACCATATAAACTGTGTGAAGTGATTCGTGTGGATGAATTACATAAATTGGTTTGTGTGAATAAACTACAGATACAGAACCGTATGAATAAGGTATGAAAATGGTTCATATAGATCAACTACAGGTAAATACCGCATGGATGAGCTATAAAAAGTGGTTCATATAGATCAATTACAGATAAAGACCGAATGTGTGAACTATAGAAAGTGGTTCATATAGATCAACTACAGGTAAATACCGCATGGATGAGCTATAAAAAGTGGTTCATATAGATCAACTACAGGTAAAGACCGCATGACTGAACTATAGAAAGTGGTTCATATAGATCAACAACAGGTAAAGATCGCATGGGTGAACTATAGAAAGTGGTTCATATAGATCAACTACAGATAAAAACCGCATGGGTGAACTATAGAAAGTGGTTCATATAGATCAACTACAGGTAAAGACCGCATGAGTGAACTCTCGAAAGTGGTTCATATAGATCAACTACAGGTAAATACTACATGGGTGAACTACAGAAAGTGGTTTATATAGATCAACTTCAGATAAAGACCGCATGGGTGAACTATAGAAAGTGGTTCATATAGATCAACTACAGGTAAAGGCCGCATGAGTGAATTCTCGGAAGTGGTTCATATAGGTCAATTACAGGTTAAGACCGCATGGGTGAACAATAAAAAGTGGTTCATATAGATCAACTACAGGTAAAGGACCGTATGGATGAGCTACAAAAAGTAGTTTTATGGATCAAATGCAGGTAAACACAATGTAGATGAGCTACAAAAAGTTGGCCATATCGATAAACTACAAAAAGTAGGTCCTATGGATAAACTACTGAATGCATTCTGTATAGATGAGCCACGATAAACTTATTATGCTCGTTACTACATTTCTGAGGCACAATGTTATTATAATTTTATAAGCTAGTGGAAATTAGTTCAATAAATATATTTAGCTCAATTTAAACAAACATATTTACATACATATATACGTACGTCGTATTATGTTGAGTTCTCACAAATGTTACTTGTTTAAAGGAAGCCACCAAGATAAGAAACATACGTCATGTCTAGATATCATCCAAGTCACTATGTAATCCATGCTATAATGTTATTTATATGGTACTATATAAACAAGTCACTACGTAATCCACACTATAATGTTATTTATATGGTACTATATAAACAAGTCACTACGTAATCCACACTATAATGTTATTTATATGGTACTATATAAACAAGTCACTACGTAATCCACACTATAATGTTATTTATATGGTACTATATAAACAAGTCACTACGTAATCCACACTATAATATTATTTATATGGTACTATATAAACAAGTCACTACGTAATCCACACTATAATGTTATTTATATGGCACTATATAAACAAGTCACTACGTAATCCATACTATAATGTTATTTATATGGCACTATGTAAACAACCACAACAACCTTGTGTTTTAAGGTTTTTAAAACTGAAAAAATGAAGAAACTTTTAAAGTGGGTTTTAATAAATCTCATAGATAATTAGTATAAGTTTATTAAGCGAGTCTCATTATCGGTAACTCCAGGATATAAATCTCTCAGATTTCAAATAACCTTCTACATAAAGATATTATAACATCTGATGAGCTAGCTCCGTTATTTTGCGGACAGCTTCTTTGGCATTAGATATGGCAGACGTAGTATGATTAACATATTTTCCTTTCCTTTCACTCATGGGTTTTCTTATAATTAGTTTATACTTTTTCTTAAGGAGATATTTAGAAGTAGGCTGAATAATACGTATAATGATAAAAATTTCAAAGTTAAAACACACAAAAAAGTTGCATTATTCAAACATTTCTGAACTTTAATCAGTGTTCACTATTTTACAACGTTAAATATGGGATTAGATTCTCCGTGGCGGAAAAAGTGCAAATACCCTAATTGTAGCTTTGCATCAAAACAAACGAATTTAAATAAAACAATACGTTTTGTACAGTGTTGATGTGATAGTAGCGACCTCTGTTCCCATAAAAAGTGATAAAAATTCATTTATAATGTTTATTCACGTTTTGGTATATGTATTTGGAAATTCCATACAAAATATATTTAGTTTTTAAAAATTCACGCAAAGAGAAATCGAAACTTGTGTGCAATATATTCATTATGCTTCTACTCTCTTACTAACAACATTAGTTATTTAATTGATATAAAAACAGAATTGCGATCATGTTTGCTGTAATGGATTACGAAAATATTAGACAAACTATACTAGATACACTGATACAGTTTGATATATTATAATTTCCAGCATTAAGCAATTTGTTTTTACTGGTAGAAAGGTTCGTTCAACAAGTATATTTCAATCTAGCACGTGCAGTAATAAATTCTAAATGAAACAGCATGACATGTTAAAATAATAAATAAACAACGTTAAAACCAATTAAAAACATTTCTAACATGTGGACTCTACATGTTTCAAAGTCTTCAAAAAGCATGTAAAATCAAATTCTTATTTTTAAATGTTTTTATTGTACATCGATTTTAACGCTGTGTCTTCGTTGTTTGTTATTTTAATTCTATACACAGTGTCAAGCAAATGCTAGCATGACATGTTACTATTAATGGATTATCTTGAGTTTCATTTGCTCCAACTTGATCTATATAAAACTCATAATTATTCTTTCTGTGTGTATCAATTTTACTTATCTTAAAATTCTATCAGATTCAATGAATTAAAATTCTTTAGCTAGTGAAATTTACAAGTAACGTTTCTAGAGAAGAATAACAACTGATATACATGAAGCGAACCATTAGTTTTGTCTTATAAGTATATATATCACGCTTTATTTTTCTTTAATATTAGTTACATTAACACTATTGAATGAAACATGTAGAAATATTGTATTTTAATTTCTTAATTCGGAATTGCTTTATGAAGATTATTTTGCAATATTAGTTGATTGAATTTTGGCCTACCCTAAATTACCCAAACTGGCCGAATTTCATAAGATATGATCGAATAACGGCCGAAAACGTCGATAACAAAGAGGTTACCACACCGATGAAACAATGCAAGATTTTTCATTATAAATTTTAAAGAATAACCGCGAAGCACAATCTATTATTTGATATACTACTTGTTGTTGAGTTTTACAAATATTAGGGAATTTTACCCTTCTTACGTAAACTCTGGACGTAAGCTAATCAAAAACACCAGTCTAAACGTTTTATTGTGGTTTTAGAATATTCATCTGTCACCTTTTAAATTAACATATTTCCAGTATTATAGTCTTTTTAAAACATAAAAATATATAAACGAGTTAAATATAAACGTTATGTTGCGGAACCCACTTTAATAAACATTAGAGATGGCTGGTAAACTTATGACATAACACTTATACAGGATGGGGTAAAGATGAATGCAACACCTGTTTCACTTCAAATCAGTTGTCTTTATAATATTATTTAGTGCCAATTATACCAACCAAACAATAACTTTTGCCCACCCTGAACATACAATTATAAGAACGTTTTGCAGGTTTCAACTCATTGTCAGTTTAAAAATACGATTTTAAAACAAACAAGTCATTAGAACAATTACACATTCTGGATTTTTTTTCTAAAAGACCCCAAAATCCCTCCCTTGATGTATAGGTAACCATACAAACCTTGCTCTTCGCGATCATGCTTTTTGTTTAATTTATTTATTTTTATTTGATATTCTATAATTAACGTACACTTGACGGGTATTTTTAATTTTTCTGGAATAAAACTTTTCAAAAGAAAGAGGTTGTCATTGAAGAAAGATTTGATTCGGAGAAGATTCAATAGTATGTTCGTTCTGTGTTAACACTAGATAAACTATGTAGCCATCTATATATTTATATATAAGGAAAATAAATCATGAATAAAGACAGAAAAAATCTCATTTAGAATTTAGAACATGTATATTCGAATACTGACAAAAAAGTTTGATACAAAGCCAATATAAATTCTCCTTCAGATTCCAAGAAGTTCATGTTGTTCGTGTTGATGTAAGGTTACAAAGATACAGTCACTTGTAACCAATAACAAGATAGCTAGCTACATAGATCAGAACTGAAAATCTTTTTTCGAACTGAAGTCGCGGTTAACACGTGGATCTGTTAATAAGACTGATTATTAAGGACAACTTGCTGGAATGTTTCCTTTTTATATATAATTTTATGGATCTTCAAGTCTGTAATCTTAATGATTATATTTAAGTAGAAATTTTGGGTGGGATCCAAAGGGATCATAATTTTATTAGAGACAATCTTTGCTACTTTTCCCTCACGTTAAAAATGTTGAAGATAGATTTTTTTATTTAAATATCGATATTGTTTTACTGGTGGGCTAATGCCCAAACAATTCAAGGAAAAATGTTCAAACCAACTTGGAAGTTTAAAAGCTCTTGATAGACTGGTAAACACCTTCGTACCATTTTTGATGACTATCAAAAAGTTCTTCGAGCGTTTCATAAACTACTTTAGGTGTCGTTATTCGTTTCTAACCACTTGCAAAAGTGGTCGAAGACGTTGTTTTTATTTTCGTTCTCGGACTCGATATTTGAAAGGCAGGACTCTGGTTGGGATAAGATTGGGTTTCTTGAGTTATGGCTTCAGCAGTTATCCGGGTTTCATGGTCAGGTGAAGATGTTATCATTTTGGATTTTACATCAAACTTTTGCAATTTACGTCACCAGTACTTAGGCTAGAGTCTTGGTGGGGGGAATAAGGATGAGCATGCGCTTTTTGGAAGCCTAGTCTTCTTCTGAGGGTTACTTGATCTTTAAATGAAAGTGTTCGAAGAAACAGCCATTGAAGTGGTCGATCTGATAGCTCATGATATTTTATTACTGCTTTAACAAACGAAAGATGATTCTGTGTATATCACGGATGTGAATTGATATATCATCTTCCAAGACTTCTCTAATACCCTGATTTGTGTTTTTATCTTACAGGGCGTCCATCGTGGACAGTCTTGATTGAGTCATTGTGGTTCCTGACTGGTTGGTTTTTATGAATAAGGCTTGTGATTGGCTGATTATTAAGGAATATAATAATATCTATTGGTGTAGTTGTGGTCATAGCGGAAAGAGCAGAGCAATGCAAAGCCAGCACGTCGGTACTGTTAATACACGTGACTACAGTTTATGAGCATTTATATACTTAAAGACGTGCCTCTTTTCAGGGCTGGAATCTATAGATCCAATGAAACTGAAATTTTGCTGTGGGGAGAACGGAAGTACCCCGAGAAAACCCACTTTTACAGCCAGGGCGTCAAATAAAATGCTCTGACCGTGCCCGGAAGCAATCTGTAAGAGAAGAGATACAAGGATTAACAAATGTCAACATAAAATAGCTTGGATGCATATCAAACAACACAGATTAGTGTTAGAAGAGGCTTGGCTCGGGTAGAGAGGCAATGAGGTTAGATTAAAAGACTGTCATGGGTAAACTTGCTTGGTGACATCATTATCAACCTTTTTATTGGATAATGGCCTCGGGTATCTAGGAGAATGTATCGATGATGGGGCTGGTAGAGTTGGCTGGGTTTCTTGTGGAAGTCTACTAGAGGCTTTGGTGAGTCGTTTGTTGTCTTTTTCAGACTGGATAGCTTGGTGGTTACTGATGATATTGGTTTGTGTTTCTTCACTTATCGTACAGAAATATTCAGTGGAAATTGAGGCGTCACACGTATTGATATCCAACACTGTGTGTTTTTATTTGTATTTTAGACTTTGCAGTAATTTTGGTTTTAAAGACCTTAGGGAGACCCCTAAGGCAAACCAGGGGCGCTCAGAAACTTTTGTTTCTCTTCAGCCCCACACATGGCTGAGAGTTAAAGACCTCTCGATGAGCAAAGTGGATATTTGGATAGTTTCTGAAGAATGACTTGAGGTTGGTTGGTTGTAGCCGTGGAGGAGACAAATGAAGTCGAAGGAGAAAAGAAGGGACAAGCTATGTGTAGAGTGGGGAAACGGGTGTCATGGGCGGAGGGAGGCAAAGAGGGCAGGGAAACATATTGACGTGGGTATTGCTTGAAGTAAAGGAGTGTAGAAAGGTGCAAGAATAATACAAGACAGGATAACGTACCTCTTTTCAGGGCCTGGGTATAGAAATACCCAATAATTTTGCTGTGAGGGGAAACGGGAGTGCCCCGAGAAAACCCACTTTCACGGTCAGGGTGACGAATAATCTACCCTGACCGTGCCCTGGGTAGCTGGGAAATGTACATCAAATAATTATGGAGGGGTTAGGCATGACAAGTCATCGTTGGAGAGAATCGTTGTGCTTGTTGGAGCTAAAAAAATGAATTTCTAAGTGCCATCGATGTTTTTGGTTTCGCTTCTCGTTCCATCTCTTCAAGTCTCGAATTAAACATTTTTGCCACAGGGGTTTGCCATAAAGCTTCTCGTATTAAATAGTAGTCGTGGTCAGTAGCACAGGCTGGTGGTGATCTTGGATTTGGTGGATGTGGTGTCAGTACTTGTATAGGTACGTTATCCGGGTATTCCTCAGTTGTCTGGGATAGTTTATGTTTTATAGGTATTCTAGCTTGAATGACCCGAGAGATAGTTGGGCACTTGTCTGTCATAGTTGATTTATCAGAATTGGTAGCCTGTGTAGTTTGCAATTGGGAAGATGCTGTAGATCACAGAGTAATAGACAACGTCTGAGTGAATTTGTTGAGATATTGGGTTTGTTCTGTTTATGTACGGATGTCGAATTGTCGTCAGTCTGGGAATGACTGTCGTTCACCTTGATGGACGTTTGTGTCGAGTTGGATAACGGCTCTCCAGGATACGATTTCTCTGTAGACTGTGGGGTGCGATTGATTGGGTGAAATGATATGAAAGATGACGAAAAAAGTTCTGATTGCTTGGATGTCCTAGGATTAGTTGAGCGAAGGCGAGGACTTTCAGCACTAAAATGGAAGATATGGTAATAGCAACCATTACGTAGAATGGTATCGGCATAATGATTGGTGGTCGTTACCATTTTCATGTAGCTGGTAGCTTGATTGGTGGATTTCGAGAACATCCGGTGGACGGCGTAAATCACGGACTTTGTTTGGCTCTCAATAGCGTGTTTGATTTCACTTGGTTGAATGGAGTGGTGAACTCCTCGCAGGAAAACAGTGAAAAGGTTAGTGGGGCTCTTGGTGGTTGAACATCTCACTTTAATTGGGGTATTTCATGGCTCACAAAAATAGGATAAGTCTTCAGGCGTTGACGGTTGGAGGAGAATTCCTCCTCGGCGAAGAATTCGCGTTCTGGAAGGGTCTAAGGAGGCGCCAGGTTTAGCCTGCGCAATAAACTTGGCGATTTGAAGAGGCGAGAGGTGGGGTGGCAGGCCGTCGACGATTACCGGCAGGACCGTTGGCGAGATCGGCAAAGCAGGACCAGGTAATGAGAACGTCATTCTGGTGTAGCAAGAGGAGAAAAAACACATCTGACTAGCTCGGTGTCAAGGCTGGGAATGGACACTGTGTGCAGATACTGGTTAGGTATTTAGGTTAATTTATGATTCCGTTCATCAATGTTGAACGAAAAATAGCCAGGAGTGGTCAGAAATTACAGTTTCTCTTCACCCCACACGCGACTAGATAAAATTTGACGGAGTACGAGATTGGTGAAGTGAACTTGAGTAGCAAGATATTTGTTAATCTGGAATGGTGATCACAGATGGCCCTGAGATTAACATTCTTGTGTGACTACATAAGGAGCATCGGCAAAAGTTGCGGAGGAGGCCCCCGAATCGGAGAGAGATCGAAGACTACGGTGAGAGACTCAGCAATCCATTCATCCACTTGAAGGTTCCTTAAACGTGCGTATAGTCGAAGAAAGATGATATGTAAGACGAGCAGAGAGATGCAAACAGTACGTCAGCTTGGTTAAAACTCATGATCTTAATTAACCTAAATTTTGATATTAGAATTTGGAGATGATTAAGATGCGTTCTAACTGGCCTCTTTTCAGGGCTGGGATCTATAAATCCTAAGCGAAAAGAATTTTGATGTGTGGGGAAACGGGAGTACCCCGAGAAAACCCACTTTCACTGGTGGGGCGCCGAAAGAAACCAGCCCCACCAGTGCCCAACGCTGGAAGTAAAAAAAACAAAACAAAACACATTAATGGTTAGTCATTTGAGTTTACACTCAGGGCTTGTATGTAATTATATGGCGAGAGGTATCGCTGCCAAGATCGTGGGTGGCTGCTAGTTGTGGAAATTGTCTTGTTAATTGCGTACGGTTGTTTGCTTTTCTGTAGTATTTAGCTGCTAGATAGGTAAGTCTTTTCTTTGATGGGTGGGATGGTGCTTGCTTTATCGAGGTAAGCTATCGGTGTGTACCTGGGGAGTCGAAGTGCTGGTCGAATGGCAAGATTTTGGGCCTGTTATAATTTTTTAAGATGGAAGAGAGGTGCGTTTGCCGTATTCAATGATCGGTCGAATGTAAATTCTGTATATGATGAGAATCGTTTTTGTTCTACATCCTCTGACGATACTACTAATTCTTCTGAGGTAGTAGATTCGTTTATAGGCTTTCGAGAGAATGGCTTTAAAGTGATCGGTCCAAGTTAGCTTCTTGTTAAACGTAATGCCAAGGAATTTTATAGTCGAAGAAAATTTAAGTTCAGTGTCCATCATATTAAGTTTAACTTTAGGATAGATTTGTTTTTCCTCGTGATTTTACGTTTGAATATTATAACCTGTGTTTAAGTGGCATTAAGCGCTACCCGCCAGGTGGTAATACTATTTAGTGTGGATTGGACTTTAGCGGTGGCCAGAAGGGGTTCATGCGACATGCTCCATACTGCTATGTCGTCAGCATATTGCGACGCATATGTGAAACGCCTGCTGAGAGGTGAACAGTGTGGGATGTAGCGTTGTTAATTCTTACTTTAGCTGTCCTGTTATCAAGAAAGCTGGCTATCTATCTTGTTAGAGTGGACGGGAGGTTAAACTGAAGGAGTTTAAATTTGAGCCCCC
Organism: Tachypleus tridentatus; assembly: GCF_004210375.1. NCBI lineage: Eukaryota > Metazoa > Arthropoda > Merostomata > Xiphosura > Limulidae > Tachypleus > Tachypleus tridentatus. Next base: position 208,627,600 of record NC_134837.1, read on the forward strand.
GGTGCCAGACAGAATCAAAGGCTTGTTTAATGTCCAAAAATAAGCCAACAGTGGTATGATTTCTATTAAAACCTTGAATAACGGATTTGGTTAATCGAACTAAATGATGGGCAGTCTGTCTTTTTCTTCGGGAGGCATTTTGTATTTCAGAAAGTAGCATATTACTTTCTAAGTACCATGTAATGCGAGTGACTAATATTTTTTCTAACAATTTACCAATGCTACTAATTTAGCTGATGGGTCTATAGTCTTGGATTATTGGGTTCAGGGTTCGTTTTAGGTATGACTTTGATTATGGCTGACTTGCACTGAGGCGGGTAGTACCCTGAATAAAAAGAAAGGTTGAATAAAGCTTATAAATGAGGTACAGGCTTTTTAAAGAATAATATTACGTATGTTATCCTCACCTGGGGCACTATTTTTTAGTGTTTTGGTTGCTAGTTTTATTTCTACATTAGTTATTGGTCTGGTGAGTTTTTGAAGGTCGGTAATGTGGACACTACTATTGTGGGATAAATAGCACGGGAAATGAATACTGAATAGCGTTATATTATTTTTAATAAAATTCTGAATTGTGCAAAAATGTTTGTGATCAAAGTGCGGCGAGTTTGGAGTAGTGAAAAACCTGTTTGTAGTAATCGGCCAATAAGTTGGCTTTTTCGAGGTCGCTAGTTGCTGAGCTGCTATTGAGTTTTAAATTGGGAATGTTGTTGATTGAGTTATCATTACATATGCTCTTGAACTTTTCCAGAATGTAGCCGGATCTTTATATGAATTATCTAATGGCGCACAAAACTCGGACCAATTTTGATCTTTTTGTTCTTTAATTCGACGCCTGATAAGGTTGGTTACTCGGTTGATTTGGGTTTTAATCGCGGGGTCTCGGGAGATTATACATTGTCGTCTGAGTTTACGTCTTTTGGTGATAAGTGAATGCACTGCTCTAATGAGTTTCCATGAATTTGGTTGATTGTTGATACGGCGCTTGGGAACTATTGTGTTCATTGCATTAGTTATCGCGCTGGTGATGAGTAATAGATAATCATCAATAGATTTAGTGTTGTTGGCCTGAGTAATAACTTGTGATAAAGTTCTATCGATGTATTCCCAAAAAGAGTCCCAGTTAGTGGCAGAGTAATAAAAAATGCTTGGTTGGATAGCTGTGGTTTGAGGGCAGGCACTATTTATAGTTATAGATATGGGGTAATGGTCACTGCCGATATCATTGTGCACTTTGAAGTCTTGTATATAGGGGGAAATGTTTGTCGTGTATAGAACAAGGTTGAGAATGTCTTGGGTACCATCATGGTGAGTGTGAGTTGGGGTATTGTTGTTGCCTAATATGAGATTATGCTGGAAAATAAAGTTATTAAGAATGCGGCCATTTAGGTTGTTTGTTCTACAGTTGAAATTGCGGTGTTTAGAGTTAAGGTCGCCTAGGATAATTGTGTGTGGGAAGTTGTTGACTACCTGAAAAAGTAAGTTAGTGTCCGGTGTGGTAGAAGGAGACACTGCGTGTGCAAACGCAAACTAAATTGGCAGGGGTTTAGTTTAGATAGAGAGAAATCAGAAGAATTCACTCTCCAACTGGGGTGTTCAGGAATGTTATGGTTCCTCTTCGTCCCCTTTCGTGGAAGGTTATTGAATTTAGCTGGTTTTTCTTGTGTGTGTTATTTATTTAAACTTGGCAGTAATTTTGGTTTTAAAGACCTTAGGGAGACCCCTAAGGCACACCAGGGGCGCTCAGAAACTTTTGTTTCTCTTCAGCCCCACACGTGTGTAAGGTTGGACGTGTCATAAAGAAAGGAAGAACGAATTGACTGTTGTACGACAGAATGTAACAATAAAATATGAAAGTTGAGAGTTGAAGAGCGGGAGAGCTGGACTGGTCGGCTTTGGTCGGAAATCTTCTTGATCATGGGCAGGGAGACCAAGGCTGCAGCAGGTCGCACATTCTTCCGGGGACCAGTGACATAGAAGGAGGCATGAGTAGTGGAAGAGAGAGAGAGAGAGAGATTTAAAAAAGAGCGAGATAGAGAGAGAATAATACGTGGAGAGAAAGGAAAGGGAGGGGTGGATAGAGATGGGAGTAGAGACAGACGGTCCTTTCAGGGCCTGGGATCTATAAATCCAATGGCGAGAAATTAGATGTGGGGGAAACTGGAGTACCCGGAGAAAACCACTTTTACTGGATGGGCGCCGAAAAAAATACCCACCCAGTGCCCAACCTGGAACATTAAAAAGAAATATTAATGACATGTAAACACTCTATTGTCTGTTCTAACATTACTGTGGTTAATGGTCCAATTTAATGGTGAAGTATACTTAGTCCAGGTATGAGGGGTATCTGCTATTTGGAATAATTGACGAGTTTGGAGGTTTCTATCAGAAGCTTTGGTATAATAGCGTTTGGTGAGTTTGATGAATAGGTCCTTAATTGGTAATAGTTGAGTTAGTGAGTTTAGGTAGCTTGCGGGAGTGTAGTTGGGGAGACGGTAAGCAATTTTAATGACGCGGTTTTGCAGGTTTTGTAATAATGAACATTGTCTTTCAGTCATGTTACATGTAGTTGCATTACCATATTCGAACAAGGGTCTAATGAATGCTTAATATATAGTGATAATGGTTTTGGGAGAACAGCCTTTTTTGGGGCCACTGATACGTTTCAAAACGAAGATTCTTTTACTTGCTCGGTTAGCGGTTTTCTGGAAGTGTGGGGTCCAGGAAAGGTCATGAGTTAGGGTAAGGCCTAGAAAGGTTATAGATTTTGTGAAAATAATGTCAGTTTTATTGAGGTTGAGTTTAATGTTTTTGAATTTTTTCCTATACTTGTTAACTTTTCTGTGGAAGGCAATGGCTTGCGATTTCGAGGAATTTAAGATGACACGCCATTTATTACACCATTGAGATACTGCATCAAGGGTTGCTTGAACTCGTGAGGCTGCAGTGTGGGGGCTATATGAGGTGCTCCAAATAGCGATATCGTCTGCATATTGAGATATGAGGGTTGAGTTTAGTGAGGGAAAAGGTATGTCATTAACATATATATTGTAGAGTATTGGACTGAGTACAGAACCTTGGGGCACGCCTGCGTTAAAGCTGAAAGGGTGTGTGATCGAGTTGTTTATCTTAATACTTGCATTACGATTGGTGAGGAAGCTGGATATCCAGCGGACTAAAATATGTGGGATGCCGATGGTTAAAATCTTATGGCGTAGGCTATCATGCCAGACAGAGTCAAACGCTTTTTGAACACCTAGGAAGGTAGCGACGGTTGTTTGTTTCCTGTTAAATCCTTTAAATATTGATTCTGTGAGACGAGCGAGGTGGTCAGTGGTTTCTCTGTTTTTCCTACCCGAGTTTTGGTTTTCGCTAATTAGGTTGTTAGTCTCGAGGTAGCAAGTAATTCTATTGGTGATGGATTTTTCCATAAGTTTTCCTAGGGTGTTTAGAAGGCTAATCGGTCTGTACTTATTCGGATTAGAAAGATCTTTATCTTTTTGGGTATGACTTTAATTAAAGGGGATTTCTATAGGTTTTCTATAGTGTCCTGAGAACAGACATAGATTGAAGATTGAGACTAGGTGATTAAGGTTAGTATCGGACAGGTTTTTAAGAACTTGGTTACTAATGCTGTCAGGTCCAGGGGATTTGTTTTTAATTTTTTTAAGTATAAGTTTGATTTCAGTCCTAGTTATTGGTCGAGTGTAGTAAGAGTGGGGATGTTTATCTAGCTTAAGATTAATGGGAAATCGGGGGAAGAACATAGCAGGGTTTGACTTCACAGTTTGGGTAGTTCGGTGATAGTGAGATTGTTCGAAGGATGAGATATCAGGGGTGACAAAGGTGTTTGTAAAATATTGAGTAAATAGATTAGCTTTATTGAGGTCGGAGGTTGCTGAAACATTGTTATATATGATGTCAGGGTAACTGTTGGTAGGTTGTGTATTAGCAATGGATCTAATTTTTCTCCAGAATAGGGTTGGGTTTGGGTATGATTTTTCGATGGAATTACAAAAGTTGTTCCAATTCTGGGTTTGAAGGGTTTTAATCAGGGCTTGATCTTGTTATTGGTATTATTGATCTGGGTTTTTATGGCTGGATTACGAGAGGATATGAACTGTCGCTATCTTTGAATGATTGCTTGATGTAAGTCACGGTTAATTTTCCAAGAATTGGGGTTAGTATTGTATTGCGTAGTAGGTATGGTATTTAGAGTGGCTTGATTAATGGCATTGGTGATTTGGGTTGCATAATCATCTATATCAGCTTCGCACGAGGCGACTGTCTTAACTAGAGGTATCTGTTTTTCGATATGGTTATTGAATCCAATCAACGTGAGAGTAATCGGGCAGTGGTGGACGTGTGTTTGATTTAGGTGAGAGATTCGGGAAGATTTGAATGTAAATAGGGTAGTGATCATTACCGATGTCGTCAAGAACTTGGAAGTTGGTTACGTGTCGAGACTGTCTACTAGGGACTATTACTAAGTCAAGAATATCTTCGTTGCCATTATTCTGCGTGTGGGTAGCTTGATTATTGTTTAAAGTGACAAGATTATTCTGCTCTATGAATTTATGTAGTATGGTTCCGTTACGGTTAGATGTTCGGTAGTTAAAGTCGGCGTGTTTACTGTTGAGGTCGCCAATGGTAATCGAGTTTGGAAATGAATTGTAGATCTGTTGTAGAGTGTTTATATCGGGTTTCGTTCGAGGTGAGACATACATAGCAATTAATGTAATAGGACTCGATGAGGTTTGAATTTGGCAGATGATAAGTTTTTTTTTGTGTGTGTAGGTGTTGTCGGTCTTTTATAGCGTCCTGGTGGATTGTAAAGAGCGTGTTATGAATGGTTGGATTATCACTGTTTCTGATTGGATGAGATACTTCCTGTAGATTCAACCAATGGCAGCCACAGATTACTCACCTCTAATCCGGAATCTCTGTTTTGTGAAGGTTTAATAGTGTTAATATAAAATGATTTTTTTTCTTCCAGAATTTGTCTGTGTTGATGATTCTAGTTTTCTCCCAGTTTATTCTGTGTCCAGTTGATGTGGTGTGCTCTACAATAGCTGAATTTTGTTTTCATGTCTTGTACTATCGTTATGTTCTTTTATTCTTGTCGCGAGTTTTCTTCCTGTTTCTCCAATGTACAGGGTGGCCCGTAATTCCCTACCCATCCATATGTTATGTTATATTCAATAATACTATTGATGAGTTGAAGGCAGCTGTTACCGTGGCATTTGGAACAATAACCCCTGCTATGTTGAGGAAATTTTCTCACAGAACATGGCGTCGCATAATATTATGCAGCGAGAATGAGGGACAGCACACAGATACACTGGATACATAAGATATATGGATGGGTAGGTACTTACAGGCCACCCTGTATGTATCGTTGCAAAAACACGGAATTTCATAGATGACGTTTTTAAGATTCTCTTTGCGAGGTAGCTGTTTGTTTTTTACAGAATGGACCTTAAGTCACTGTAGGATTTCTTCTGGACTTCTATCTTGAATTTCTTGGCTATGCATTTGAGTTTTTCACTGAAATGTTGTAGGCATGGTAGGTAAATGGTGATAGTGGTGGTGACTTTCTGATTTTTTCTTTCTGTCGTGGTCTTCTTCAAGGAGTTTTTAAATAGGAGGTTTAACTATTCTGTTTAAAACTCTCTACGATCTTTTAGCGTTCAACTTCGATGGATGTCTTATCGCAAATGCTTTCTGCTCTTTTGTTTAGACATTGGATTATACCACATTTTATCGAGGTTGGATAACAGGACTGGAAGTGTAGGTATCTGTCCGTGGGTAGATCTTCTGTACACAGTTGTGATTATTTGTCTTGCTTGTTTGCTGATGAGTATGTCAAGAAACGATAGACTTCTCTCTCTCTAAACTAGGCCCCTGCCAAGGTTTCGTTTCGTTTCACACACTGACTTGAAGACAGTTGCCGTCCATTCTACAACGTTTCATCATGAATACTCTGCTTAAACAATCTATCAAACAATTAAAAATGCTATCTTGAAAACACTCTTAGTTATAAAGATACCAGCGCATTGCTTTATCTCTTAGGTACCCTGGCAGTGATAGGTGTGTACGACAGTTTGTCATAAGGTAAGAAAAACAAATTCGACGAGGTTGCCTAACAAAACTAACAAGTATAATCCTTATATTTAGGCTTAGAATTAGCAGTATTAAGTAATTTTCTGTCAGAAACAAGACTCTTTTAAATTACAAACTAAATTCGCTTCTGTATTTGTTCATTTAGCATATGTAACGACAGGACTGGTTGTTTTTGACAAAGCTTCATACAGTGAGTTATGTGCATTCTGTCTACCGCGGAGAAGTAACCCCTTAACCCTACAGCTGACGCATCACCAGAAGACAAACAAGGTTTGTTTGTTTATTTACAACTTCGGGCAAAAATGTTCGAGACCCGATCTTAAATTTGAAGTTATACACTAGAGCAGTGGTTCTTAACCTGGGGGTTGTTTAAAGTTTCTCGGGGGTCACGGATAGTTTGGGAATTATTGAGGAAATCACAGAGCAGTTTGTAGTTTTTGTGGCAAGTGCCTGTAACTGCCCACCAATGAGAAACACGCTGAAGTGCGGTTCAATTTTACTCAAAATTTTCATATATTACAATGTTTCGAATTGTCTAAATTTTTTAACTATATATTAATACATCGAACTTAAAACTTAAATATCAAAGTTTCCATCGTATTTAGTATATTTTCTCATTATATATATATAATATATCAACCCTCACACTGAGTGGATAAGTAGGTTTTGTATGATGTTCGGTAATTCCATGGATTTTACATTTGTTTAACACTTGTAGCATTTTTCAAGGTCATTTATTTGTAACATTTTCAATAAATTAGGATCTTTATATAGTTTTGTTTTATTCTACCTTTACATAAAGCTCACCATTACAAAAATTATTATAGGGGTCACGGTAATACCCTGGAGTTTCAGGGGGTAAGGCGATAAAAAAGGTTAAGAACCACTGCACTAGAGGAAAGGCACCATCCATCACCACCTCCTGGGGTAACAACCACTGAAAATGGCCGTAACATTATAATTATAACGCCCACACAGATGAAAGGGAGAACATGCTCGGTGATGGGGTTAGATCTCGCCACCTTCTGATTGCGAGTTGAATACCCTAACTGCCCCACGTTACTAACAAGTTGATACTGGAAAGTGTTACAGTAATAACCACAGTGTTTGGCTGTTGTTTCCCTCTCACCTGAAAAGAAATATTAATAAACTTTATAGTGGCTTTGTATGACTAAAAATATCAAGAACACAGACACATTTGAGATAAATTTTATTATCCACTACAAACTGTACTACATACACAATATTCAGATAATACGACCATTTAATGACAATAACAATGTATTACACCACAAAAATGATCCCTTACTAAAAAGCATGTTACATATTAAACACATCTGCTAATGTTTAGTAAAGCACGTTACACAATCAGGTCTCAAATCTGTTACATTCACTGTTACTCAATTACTAAACATACGTTAGCTTCCAATTTCTAGCAAAACGTGTTACCAACATAATAAACAAGATTACACTCCATAATATACTCAGTATTAAAGCAGTATTAACTTGTTACGCTAATATTTGAAACAATGTTTAATATATATTACAAGACATGCTACACAACACGTTAAAACTCGTTTCATAAAACTAACACGTCATATCATGTACACTGAGCTAGGAAGTGCCATTCTGATCGATACACGTTAATGATAATTCTTTCCTTGGCCTACTCATCAACAAGGTAAGTCGGAAATTACGTGTTCGTAAACGAAACGCTCGACAAGAATCAATAGCAGGCTGAAATTGGTTGACAAAATTCATCCGTGCTCTGTAAAATATACCTTTAAAAGACCATGTAATACAACCTGGCTATAAGGTGCAGACCAGTGTTTCTCAACTTTTTTCCAGTATCATTCGATCCTGTAAGTTTTTCACGATAACTCATTCACCAACCCCAGTTCGGCAGAAAGACCAAAAAAAAAATTAAAAATTAAAATGGAAAATTCTTCATTATGACTTAAGTACACATCAGACCACAATTAGAATAAATAATAAATGCATTTATCTAACTACAGCTACAATAATGACTTTTTTTTTTTTTAATAGTGAATTTGTTGTATAATTGGTAACACTCATTCACCATGATACTGATCACATTAACCACTGGGTGTTGACATTCACGTGGTTGAGAAACACTGGTCTAGGCAATATGCAAGAAAGCTCTTTATAACATGCTTCATAATTCTGACTGACGACCAGAAATCTCAATAATTAAAGGATCGTGCAGAGATTCGACATTTGTAAACAAGATGGACACCGTGAAATACCTTTGAAGGGTATTTTTCGTACACAATCTGTATTTTTAAAGACACTAAGGAAACAACAACAACAAAGGTTTTAATTTGAGTATTTTAAAGCAAACGCACACACATGAAATATATATATCTTCGAAAAAATCCAATTTCAAGACAATAACATTGAAGAACTATTTTAACTGTCGTGTACATTGGAAATTTTAACGACTTTACTATTACGGAAGGAAGAAACAACAAGAGAGGTATTTACATTACATTCCACCTTACCATTCCACAAGTAGTATTACATTACATCCCATCTGACCATTCTACAAATAGTATTCTAGTTCATTTTCAAAATACAAATCCACCACCACCATCAATAACAACAACTGCACAACACATATCAAATAATAACACACGAAGTAGGAAATAAGTGAAATATAACTCCATTGATCTCTGAACAGTGACTGCACCACCATAGAGTAGACTGTATTAGCCCAAGACAACACCGCCTTCCCCTCTTTCGGCTGGAATTCAGAAACACCCTAGACCTAACAATGGAGAAGTCTGTTAACGAATCAACCATATTAGGGACTGTAAATCTCAAACTACAGTAAGGAGCAATGAAGTTTCCAACCTACTTTTGGCTGGTTAGTCTAATTAAAGGCCATTATACATCAAATGACAGAACATACAACACCTTTGCCAATTCCACTAATTGGCATCGATTAGGAGAAAAACACTCGTGAGTTTTGAACTCGCGCTCCCGAAATCCCTGAGAATTATCTGAATAATGTTTGTCTTGTTAGTTCAGTAAATGCTCTTATGTAAACCAATCATATTTTATTCTAAAATGGCTAATTCTATAAACATATTTTCTTTTGAAAGAAATTAATATCAAAATTTGTTCATAACCTTTATTCATTTGACATAAGATTAACTTAGAAACCCAAAACTTTACCATACCACACAGCCCTGTACATAATATTTACTTAAATATCTGGGCTCTGTCATCATACAGAATCATACCACTCAGCTCTGTCATCAGAAATAAGGCGTTTACCATAATCACTTGCTATTGTGATTATAGAGAATATGGTACTTATCTCTGCCATCAAAGATAATACACTTATTAAAGGTAACTATCTCTGGCATGAAAGATAATGATACACTTACCAAAAGTACCTATCTCTGTCAAAGATAATATTTACCAAAAGCACTCATTTCTGTCAACACAGAGAAAGATTACAACAAATATCAAAATCACCAAGCTGTGGAAAGTGTAAGCACAATATTATTACCAAACATCCCCAAGTGAAATATGAACTTCACAGACATAATACAAAGACAGAAGCATTTTGTTCACTGTAATCTCTAATGATCCAATAAAATTGTTTGGTGGATAACACATTTAACTGAAATCTGTCTATGTAAGAGGCAGTTATTTCAAATTATCAATGATTTTTAAAAATATCAAAAAAACAATTTCCAAAAGGAACAACTTATAATACCACCCAAGATTATACAATTGGAACTACTAAACAGCCACAACAGATAAGTAAAAATGAGAAGTTACAACAAAGACTGATTTTTCACTGTTGATGGGTTATTTTTATTTGGAGAGACCAACATGTTAATCTTTGTTACACTTGCACACTTTAAAGCATTATATTTGAACCTCCCATAATATGCAGCAATGAAACATGGTGTTATATTACTAAGTATAATGCACCAATGAGACTCTAGTGCAGTTTATGGTAATAGACAAAGTGTGTGTATATATATACACGATAATTTGGAAAACAATCTGCATTTTATAGTTTTTGTTGTTGTTTTTCACCATTTGAATATAATACAGAGTTAAAGCTCATAAGAAAGTAGTCATTTGAAAATTTTTCAGGGCTTGCCTTAGGGCCCTGAAAGCTCTTGGATTTTTGATCAAATTTTATGCATTCTCTTGAGAGTAATTTTCATAATTTGATGAATGTTTACCAGGACAGAATGAAAAGTGGGGAGCTCAACCAACTTCCACTTTCTAAACCATTGATGCATGAAACTAGTGTCTCGCTTTATGGACTGGTAGAGATGTGCCTGAAACTGATACAAAATACTGTATACTGACTTAACCAAATCAGTGAAACCGTTTGACGGCTGCCATCTATATCCCACAATTCCAAGGGCTTTTTAAGATACAGTTACACTGTCCCTTAAGAAAGTGTAGGACACTGAAAATAGGCCTATGGCCTGGAACTTGAATATACATGATAGCTTCAAAAGCACTGGAAGTTAACATGCCTTTTAATGGAGCAGGCAACCTTGAGCTTAATGATCAGACTTGTACCAAATATAACTATCAATGGTAAACCAGTCAGGAACATAGACCATTTGAATGCTAGGGTTGCACCCAGATAAAATAGGGTTCAAAACATTTGAAAACCCATAAACACTGTAGGTATAGTGTAGGATTTCACTGACCTTATGGTCTTTTTTTCAGTTATGGAACATAAAACCTACCACAAACAAGAATTGTGGCACAACAAGTGTATGATGATCAAGCCACATTACAGGAATCTTACTAATTAATCACCACAAAAATAACACAATATAAACTGTAAAACTGTTTCATACATACACACACAAATGAAATATACAATTAACACTACTCATACTATTTACATTCAAACTATAATAATAAAATTACTACATAATTATGTTGTTGAAATTGTGAGAAATGGATTGTTTTATAACAATAGCAACAAACAATTTACATTAGAACTTCAAGGTTAACCAGCCATAATATACACCTCACAATTACTACAAATCTTTTACACTTCCCATTAAAAACACTGGAATGGGATTTGTGGATAGAAGGACAGTTCCTAAGCTGGCAGACAGCTTATTTTCCTTTACCATTTTTTTTTTTCAAAGTTGAGCTTTCAATTAATTATACACACATAAAGTACCATATGTCAAATTCCCCCTACCATAAACTTGAAGGTGCCTACAAAACAACTGGAATTTCAAAAAACATCAACTGAGCCATCTGAGCATGGTCATTAAACACTGACCTATTTAAAGCTACAAGCATGAGTTGACTAAAGTCACTGAGCAGTTTAATATTTCCAATGCTCCCTCTTTCTCCATCATTTGAAACTTGCCAACCTCGAATACATGGATAAAAATGTAAAGGAACATCAAGAGATTTCCCATAATGCCTCAGATGAATATTTTCACAGTCTTTCATCTATCCCTTTAAGACAAAAAAATCCTTCCCTCTATATTATAGCTAGAGGTAGTCTACACAATGTTTATCACAAGAACAAACTTAACTGAACGACTTAGTAAAATAAAAGAACAGCAAACAACCATCACAAATGTAAATAACGAGAACAATGTCTCAGAGAAAACTTGCGAGGTAGAGACACTGATGGTCCCCAACTTTAGATATAAAGTGCACTACCATGTAAATGACTTTTCTGGATGAACAGCATGGACTCAAGGAACCTATGAAAGGGCCATAGATGATGAAACTCATTCACAAACTAAATACCATCAATAACACATACAGTATGACTTAAAAGTAAATGTTACTATTTTTTAACCATCTAAATGTATTTATATTTTACATTACTTACACATATGTTCCAGTATTTTAAGAAATATGAACCTAGGTACACATAACTTTCATTTTTTTTTTAATGACTGTTTCTCATAGATACATGTACTTTATGGCATTTTCTTTTTTTAACTTTAACTACAAGAAAGCAACATTTTTAAACTTTTTGGTTTCTCTTCTTCACTTACTTACATTTAATTGCCGTGACAAAATTAATACATATCCAACAGACTTCACAGATTAATTGGTCCTAAAAATATACAAATAGTATTTTTTCAAACAACAAATAAATCCTTTGTCTGCCTTCTTATAACTTAACAATCAGCTTTAAACTAGTGTTTCACAGAATAAAAACAAGACACACAAAGTAGAAAATTCATTCTGTGAATCTACCAAAATATGAAGTGACAAAGACAACTACTGTCCAAAAATAACATATATTTTACCTTTCAAAGCACAGAAACTCATAACAAATGTGGTAAGCTTATCAAAACATGTATTATTTTTGAAAATGTATCATAATCAGGCCAGAAATACAGCTAAGTGTTTCTTATAGGCTCTCCACTTATGTTAAACATTTTTCATACATTTTCCATGATTAAATTGACATGAAAATTAATTTGTTATTGACATCAAAGTTAATTCTTTCAGCAGTGTATATAGTTTATCTACATGGACACTTATTAAAAACTTAATTAACCACATCTATAAATGTATAAACTAATTTGTAAGAATATTTCTTCAAGTATTTCAAGGCTTTTTCTCCTTTAAACCACAGTTAAGGGTTAAAACCAAAATGCCTGAAATCAACCAAATCTAAAAACTTCATTTCTGATCTACAATTAAAATCCTCTGAAAACAATTTTTTTCACAAATGTTCGAAACACCTAATTATACATTACACTAACTGAGTATATTCAGAATTCTACAACACAGGATTAGAAAAGTTGTAACCTCTAATACAAGTTAGTACAAAGATTGAGCTAATTTTTTGAAAAGACAGTAAAACTGCTTAGGAGATACAATTAGTTAAAAAGAATTTCAAACTTTGTATTAATAAATTTGAAAACTAAAACTGGATCACTTACAACCAGTCTTCTGAAAAATGTATAATGTGAAAATCAATTAATGAAACTGTTTTAGATGTTTGACAGTCTTGCTGTCATAAACAAAACCAACCACATAAACAATGTAAAATAGAAATAATTTAGATTTTTTCCTCACATGGCACACAATTTACAATATTTATAAATAATTTTTAAAAATAAAATGTTTCTTCAAACCAATAAATACTGCTTGTTTTCATTTGCTGTCTCTCATTACTTATAGAAGCACTTTGGTCATAAGCCTTACACAATCAACACACAATGAAGTAAGGTGTAATAGCCCAGAGAGCAGTGCATGTTAGTATTACTCCATCTGAAAAATATTGTTCTTAAAATAAATGGTAAACACGTTTAAAAATGAATAACATAATAATCAAAATAAATAATGTTGGTCTAATTACTTTTTGTTCTAAGCCTTACACAAGCAACACACTATGAAGTAAGGTGTAATAGCCCAGAGAGCAGTTCATGTTAGTATTACTCCATCTGAAAGATACTTTTCTTTATAAAAATGGTAAACATGTTTTAAAAATGAATAACAAAATAATCAAAATAAATAACGTTGGTCCAATTACTTATTGAAGTACTTATGGTCCTAAGCCTTACACAATCAACATACAATGAAATAAGGTGCAAATGCATAGCCCAGATAGCAATGCATTGTATATGATTTAATCTTCAGCTGTTTTAACTTGAAACTTAACAGAACAATTTTAGTTTTTAATACAAACAAGGGAGAAAATTAAAACTACATAACATTTTAATTACAATAAAACTCTAACAAAACAAATGAACTATGTCAAGATTAACGTGATTAGAACAATACAACGTGGTTGAATTACAGCATCTTAAAATATCTATTTACTTACTATTTATTTACTTTTGCATGCAAGTAAAGAGTTTTAAAGAAAATCAGCTTATAGTATAATTTGTTGATGTTTTCAGATGAAGAATTTTTTAGTTTTATTCTATAAGATATATTATCAAAGCTACAATTGTTTTAATAAAAGTTAAGCAGAATTATATACAAATGTATTTATTTAATTTACATAAATTAAGCAAAACTGCATACTAACTTCACTTTTATTAGAAGAATTACACTGAACTATATCAAGTTCCATCCAGATGATGCAGGTTACACTTTGAAGAAATTTCAGTGATTAATGTCTGTGACTGGCTTATAAGCACTTGTAATTCATCTTAAAATTAGTCCATTTCGATCCAAAAAATTTCCTACTTGAATTAGTTCTATTAAATATATAAATATTAATTTAAAAGAATTATTCAGTTAGTAATAAACAGACTCAACTATTCTAGATTAATGTTTCAGAGGTGTTTGAAGCCATATAATCTAAACACATAATTAAAATTATTCCAGTGACAAAAAATGTTTTATAAACAAAATTTACAATATTTGTCATGGTCAAAAAAACATAGGCCTTATTTAAATCAACTTTATCTTCCCATAGTACCAAAGCATCATCTGAAGTAATATTTTAGGCCATACAA
>NC_134837.1:211181361-211258961 GCF_004210375.1 Tachypleus tridentatus
AAATGATTTTATAATCACCAGTTCTAAAGACGGTCTGACTACTATTTAAAAAAAAAAAATTACAGTGTCGACATTCAACTAGTACGAAGCTAAGTGTCTGATTATATGACTGTTTATGTCATTCGACATTCTATAAATTCTTGAATTATTGAATAAATGAGTAAGCACATTGCAATTTATTGATAAACGTTAATTAAACTAATGTTTCCATGGAAATGTGTGTCGTTTCTTTTATAAATACCAAACCATTATTTATACTAAAATGTTACAGTGTAATAATAATGCTTAACAGAAGTTGGTGCTAAATTAGTATCTGAACATCAGAAGTCACAATAGACAATCGTATTATTGAGTTTCAGTTCTTTTCCCGATAGTATTTCCCAAGTTGATATTGAAACAAATCACGTACTGTGTAAAACACAACTTCAGTTGCTTTTTTTTCAAATAGTACCCATGCCTTCTACCTACTCTGAATAAAGGACAATTTTCTGGTAGTGATTTTAGTTTTATAGTAATGTAGGTTTCTATAATTGTATGTTTGTTTTAAATTTCAAACAAAGCTACACAAATGAGTTATCTGCGCTAACTGTCCCTAATTTAGCAATGTAAGACTAGAGGGAAGACAGTTAGTCATCACCACCAACTCTTGGGCTACTCTTTTACCAACGAATAGCCACAAATCTGAGGGATTTTTTCGATTAAAATCAGGTTTGATACCCGCGGTCACTAGAACCCAGAAACGTTAGCGCTTAACAACAATAAAAACATAAATAAATGTTGAATGCTTTCAAAATCACGCACTCGACATATTGAACCCCAAATATTGTACATCTATTTTATTACCTGTATCTTATGAACCAGTATTTCAGACGTTTATTTCTTCATTTCAACCCACTAACTCTATTTCTAACCGAAGATAAAAACTGCTCTGAATGTGATTTTTATTGTGATTTAATATTACTTTAAGGAACGCATATCATGCGAGATCTAGTTAGCCAATGTGTAATGCCTATCTTCTTGCACTAACATGAATATACACATCACGCTAGGGATGTTAGTCTCTAAATATACTAACAATTTTTTCTACAAATATTTTTTTTATCAATCATGTTAAAACATATTATCTGGTTTTATGACAGTGCAGTTTTTCAAAATTCGTATCCATTATGGCTTACGCATATCACAAAATATAAGTTCTATAAATTTCATCTAATCCAAATGTATTTTCTGAACGGAAAAAATCCATATCTTTAACTAATCCAAATATTTGCTTTGGAAAAGGCCCGCCGTGGCCAGGTTGTTAAGATACTCAACTCGTAATCCGAGGGTCACAGGTTTGAATCCCCATCACACCAAATATGCTCGCCCTTTCAACCGTGTGGGAATTATAAGTGCCGATCAGTCCCTCTGTTGGTAAAAGTGTAGCCCAAGAGATGGCGGTGGATGGTGATGACTAGCTGCCTTCCTTCTTGTCTTATACTGCTAAATTAGGGACGGTTAGCGCAGATAGCCCTGGTGTAGCTTTGCACAAAATTCATAACAAACAAACCTTTTGAAAAAAAAAGCTTGTAAACTTTAACTAAAGTCCACAATTTCCGGTTAGTTTAAAACTACGCATGAAGATGGATTTTGGTGATTGTGACATTTCTCACGTAACCACTTTCAAGAATATTTCAAATTAATATTAAGGTCCAAATAAAACAACAAAACGTAATCCGGATCTTAACTATACATTACAACGTGTCGAACCATTCCTACAATACTAATTTAATGTTAAACCTAATTTGAACAAATCTCTTTTAAAATAACATAGGAATAAGTTGAGTGTAAACAATCTGAAAACTATGTTACACGAGCATCTTATTACTAATTATGATGGTATAACAAGTGTAGCAGTAGTGCGAGAACACTTGTCATTTCTGCGTGTTTAGTGCTTCACATGTTCTAGTTCTGATTGTTCTATAGATGTTAGACTTTTGTTCTTAAAACGAGTCATTATTCGCACGCTTGCGTAAATACGTATTTGTTGCACTGTATTCAAAACAGATAATCGCAATGTAAGGGTTAACAGTCTTTAGAATTAAACTAACCTGTACGACTCGTACACAGAAATCTGTCGTCAAGTTGTGGAATCTACTTATACGGTCAGAATTAAACTAATAACAAGTACAGAAAAGTTTGTCGTTGTGAATTACTTATGGTCGAAAATAAGAAAGAAATCATATTAATTGTATGTAACAAAAAACGTTTCGTCTTACCATTAATCCTAAAGTGCCTAAGTTCAATTACAATACATATTTTATGTTAATAATTACAGACTGTTACCTTTTAATATTTTATCTGAAACCGACCTAATCAACTCGCTACAAGCCTCACAAGAGATCCCTGAAGTCTGGCTCATAAAGCTTGTTTTTTGTAAGTTTTTTTTTTTTAATTTCGCGCATAGCTACACGAGGGCTATTTGTGCTAGCCATCCCTAATTTAGGGTGTTAGACTAGAGAAGGCAGCTAGTCATCACCACCCACCGCCAACACTTGGGATACTCTTTTACCAGCGAATAATGGGATTAATCGTCACGTTATAACGGCCCTACGGCTCAAAGGGCGAGCATGTTTGGTGCGACAGGGATTCGAACCCACGACTCTCGGATTACGAGTCGAGCGCCTTAACCCACCTGGTCATGCCGTGCCCAGACTCATAAGGAAAATGAACATTGTAGAATTAGAAGTTAAAGAAACACAGCTCTAATGTCGGTTGTACATATTTCAGGAAGTAAACTATCTCTAGGGCATAGTATATCAAGAATCGATGTATGTGGCTTTATTGGCAAAAATTTGAATAATAAATAAATTAAGAATAATTTATTTAATTTTTCCATATGGGTTCAAATATCTGGAGCACCTTGTATAATCAATCAGTATAAGATATTTTTGTAGAAACTGCGCAACCACTGAATAAATAAATAGATTCCTCTTTATTATTTCGCAGTAAACGCACTTCATGAACACGAGCTAGAGGGAAAAACAGGCTTAGTATCTTTGATAAGCAACAATTAATCTATTAATCTTAATATCTTTGGTAGTTTATGTTTCTATACGATACAAATACACCTACATAGTTCAATCTTTAAGTATAGCTAGTTACTGATTAGTGAAAGGTATCTAGTAGTAGTAGTAAAATAATATTACTATAGTAGCTATAATGTGTATGTCAGTATCTATGTATGCAACCGAAATTCTGCGCCATCTATTTAATGGTACTATAAATCAAACTCCATAAAAATCCACACTTTGAGTGTTTAATATTCAGGCAATTAGAAAAATAATTCTGATTTATGTGACAACCATTTCTTTATCACAGAACATAATTTTGAATAACGGTTCTTTCCTCACAACAAGAACACGATTTTCACTAAAACTACCCTCCAGTGGCTCAGCAGTATGTCTGCAGACTTACAACTTTCTTTCATGAAAGAGTATTTTGTTCATTCTATACTCACTATTACAAACGTGGAAATTTTAACAAAATTTACAGTGTCTCTTATTTTCTCAACAGGTTCTTGGATAATGGAAGGTGATGTGTTTTAAAACTGTAATGAGGAAGAATAGAAGTACAAGATCTGAACTGCTCACATGAGCCAACAACCGAGTTGGTAGTTTTACGTCAGCAAGCTTTTAGCCAACCACAGTGCTGTGTTTCCTCAAGTTGTTATGGTATCGATTACGTTTTCGCAAATAGTAGAGGAAAAGGAAGGAGTCTGCTGAAGCTTCATCTCAGTGTTCAGTTAGGAGGAGAGAGAGCACGGGGATCGAATGATTTTCCCTGAAACTTGCACCTCTATAAGAGAGAGATCTCAGCTGTCGCTCTGTCATTGTTCGTAGTCTGGTCACTTGTTACTTAAAGGCACTTTGCTTAATATTTCTTAACGCCGCTAACATTTATAAGGCTAATTGTCTTGAACTTAAGAGATTTGGCATTTCCAAAAGTATTAATTAATGAACACCTACATTTGCTTAAGATAGTTTCTTCTTCATATTTGGAGTCTAAAACCTGTAGCGTTAGCTTGACGAGTGGTAGGAGGCTAATATTATTATCGCAGGATGGCGTCTACAATAATTCTTGAAAATTCTACTTGTGAACCAGCTAACAATACCGTTGTCACTGACGGCAACATTTCTTCATGCAATATAACAATGGATATCATAAGCACCACTACTACGTTACCAGAACCATCGTTTTACCCGATGCACTACCGAATAGTAGGGACTACATTTCAAGGTTTAATCTTTATTACTGGAGTTCTTGGTAACATAATGGTTGTCATAGTGGTAACCAAGACCCGTAGCATGCTAACGACCACTAACTGTTACCTGGTTAACTTATCTTTGGCTGATCTCATGGTTCTGGTAGCTTCTGTACCCAATGAGGTTCTGTCCTACTACTTGCTCGGAGACGAGTGGATCTGGGGCAGAGTTGGTTGTGCCATCTTCATCTTTCTTCAGTATCTAGGCATCAATGCCTCGTCTTTATCCATCACAGCCTTCACAGTAGAACGATACATCGCTATCTGCCATCCCATGAAGGCCCAGATGGTCTGCACCGTTAACAGGGCCAAAAAAGATCATCATTGGTGTTTGGGTGGTCGCCTGCATCTACTGCTCCCCTGGCTTTTCCTCACCAAGACCGTGCCCATATTCTACAAGGGGCACGAGAATATGGAAACGTGCACTTTTGCCCTCTCCAGGGAACACTACCTGTTATTTCTTTGCTGATCTTGTCCTGTTTTACGTATTCCCGTTGCTGCTGTCCTGTGTGCTGTACGGACTGATAGCAAGGATCCTCTTCACCAGCGAATTTCCTAGAAAAATGGCCAAAGAAGGAAATCCTCCAAGCGATTCAGTGAAGAGCACCAACTCGAGTGCTAGAGTACAGGTAAAAGATGAAATTTGATAATTATATCGGTACTTATTAAATAATTGATTATCAAAGTTGGTATCCCATACCAACTGAAAGACCTAAAGATTTGATGCTAAAAACAAGTAACTTTTTAGTAGAAAGTTCTTTATCGACTGAACATGAAAAAAAATTAATAATTCACTCTTCATTAAGTTACGTTATTTAATGACAGAAATAAAATATATGTTTAAGTATAAATATTTCATGGAATGTTTTATATCTAACATTTTGAACGCGAGGCATAACAGTGAACAGCCAATATATAAAAAAGTAAAAAACACCAGAGCTTCCAATAATCGAGATGTTAAGAAAACGACTATGATAAGAAGAAAAGAAGAGATAGATAGAATAACCAAATTATGACAAAATAAGAGTATTTTACAATGGAGAAATTAGGGTTAGGTGTTTTGCACGATGGACAGATGGGCAGATAAGTTATCTTGTAGCTTTGTGCAGAAATAGTTATCAGCGATTTTCGACTTTAGTACAACACGCCCTTGTTAAACACAAAAGAGACAAGAAACATATTTTTTTATTCGTATAAAATATGGATTATCAGACTCTAGTGGCTACCATTATCAGATTCTATTGACTCCCAGATGTCTCAGAGGTAAGTTTCTGTACCTACGGTAGACAGAACACAGATAGCTCATTGCGTAGCGTTATGTATAAAAACGAACAAACAACTTCTTGTAAATTCTATGATAAATTATATAAAACAAATGATGAACAACGAACACTGCCAGGCATCTTGCAAATGGTCATTTCACGTGCAAGAGAGTGATTTATTTGTATGTTTATAAATTACCACAAGATATACGTAGTGCTAGAGTACTGATTTGTTCCGACTACATATGAATGTACGAGCGAGGGTTGCAAAGCGAGGGATGAAAAAAAGAGTGAAACGAAAAAAAAAAAGGTAATTTGTTTTTAAGCTAACGAATATAAATATTTTCTTGTCATGACTTCTTGTGACGTCAGCATGAAAATGTAGTTCTACACGAAATATAAGAAGGCTGAACTCAGATGTAAGTCCAAATTATGCGTCTTTCTCAAAACTAAGTATAATTATTTACTTGTCAACACATTGCATTTTATATTTATGGCAAACTTACTAATGGTCCGGCATAGCCAGGTAGTTAGGGCATTGGACTCGCAGTCTGAGGGCCATAGGTTCGAATCCCCGTCACACCAAATATGTTCGCTCTTTCAGCCGTGAGGGCATTATAATGTGACAGTCAAGGCCACTATTCGTTGGTATAAGAGTAGTCCAGACGGTGGGTGATGATGACTATTTGCATTCCCTCTAGTCTTACATTGATAAATTAGGGACAGCTAGCGCAGATAGCCCTCGTGTAGCTTTGTGCGAAATTCAAGAACAAACAAACCACTAATGCTATTTGCCACTGCCCTTAATTTTGAATTACTGACCTGATGGAAGGCTACCCGTTCGCAACATTCACTACCATCCATGCTAAGAGATTGACAGTCACTCTTATAACGCACCGACAGCTTAAAATGTAGGGAAGACTTTGCGACATTTAACAAATTAGAACCGAGATTTTAGCGTTGAAATCTAGAGTTCTTCTACAGGACTAGTCTGAGTTATTCTTGTTGATACCTTCATAGTTATAAAACACAGATGTTTAAAACTGTAAAACCTGTCATGTATATTCTAAACTTTAAGAAACTATTAGAAACTAATGGGTCTAAAATGTGTGACAAAATCATGGTAAATACAGATGTTTTTTTCGTATACTAGTTTTTGAATCCGTAATGGACAAAAGAGAGAAAGATAGAGAATAGGTGTGTAAAGATAACTTTCATAAAATTACGTCCACCATCACACAGCCCAACTGACGATTTATTGATAGCAAATGAAAGGTTCTAGATGCAGTATGATATTTTAAACGTTACGGGTTGAAATCGCATTAGGGACCATTAGGCTTATGATGTTGGATAAAAATCGCTTTAACTGCAGACGTTTTCTTCCAAATTTCACTTAAAATTCACTGTGAAATGAAGTCTAGATGCGTGTAAAAATAGCTTGCGCATCTCAAAAGCTAATCTGCCTTAAAGCTCTTTATTGACTCTGAGGGAAGTCTGAAATCTTATCACGTTCAAAAACCGGGTTTCAATGCAGATAGCCCATTGTGTAACTGCAGTTAACAATAACCAAACAAAACAAACACTGGCTGAGGGACCTTTGGCTCATGTCAGAATTCTTGAGTTGGGCCAGTTTTTATTTTGTTTTCTTATTTCATTTCAGCTCCAGTAAGGAAACAGACGAGCTAGCAGAGAATTTCTCCCCCTTAAACCAGTAGTAAGGATAGGCAGAGGTATTTAATTGTCTTCAATCAGTGTGGTAGACACGAGACTGAAGTAAAAGTTAGGAGTGGACAATAAGTAGAATATGCGTAAAATAACAACTATGAGGGAGAAACTGTGATTACTTAATATGGATAGATACAACGTGACAAAAGTGACATTTGGATCATCCACTGTCAGAGATCCCCAAGATCCGTTATGGCCACGTGGTCAAGGCGCTCGACTCGTAATCCGAGAGTCGCGGGTTCGAATTCCTGTTACACTAAACATGCTCGCCCTTTCAGCCGTGGGGGCGTTATAATGTGACGGTCAATCCCTCTATTCGTTGGTGAAAGAGTACCCCAAGAGTTGGCGATGGGTGGTGATAACTAGCTGCCTTCCCTCTAGTCTTACACTGTTAAATAAGGGACGGCTAGCGCAGGTAGCTCTCGTGTCACTTTGCGCGGAATTAAAAACAACAACAACAAACAAACAAACAAGAGATCCCCGATATACAGCAGGCTGAATGAGTCTCCATGGTGGACGTTTTACAGACAAACCGAGTGAGTCCAAAAAGATAACATTAGTGACATGCCGTTATCTCTGTTTTTGAGAGATATTATGGAAGGTTATCTTCTGTGGGACCAGAAAGAATAATTCAATAAAACAATATTAGAATATGACGTTCCAGAATATGTAGGTAACGACCGTATATTATAACAACAAATAATGCATAAACAAACAAAATGTGCTATTTAGTAAAAGGAAATAATTCAGTTGTCTGTAGACTTAAAGGAGGCATTACACGAAATTGAATTTTTTGACAACTTTACCCCAGGTGGGAGTAAGGTTAACTTCTCAAGTGAGGTTCCTGTCAATGGTAGTGCTCAGATATTTAAGATAATTTATAATGATCACGATCAGGCTTGAATTTCCTACTCTTAGGCCAAATATCACAACTATATATTTACTGCTGTATAGTGTAAGACGTTATATTTTACATCAATAGACGAAAAAGATAAATAGCTTGTTAAAAACTATCGTTAAGACTGCTCAACGTAAAGTCAGTTGCAAGTAAGAATGAAAGAGATGGACAAGATGGCCAGTTTGTGGCACATCTGTAACATGGAGCACATCAAGTAAAGATAACTCTAGCTAACAAAATTTTTACTTTTTCTTGTTCCTGGGCAGAAAGTGTTATTTCCGAATTGCTTATGTCTAAAGTAAATGGAAAAGGCCTATTTTTATTTCAAACTTTGCTTTTGTGACATGGGAGCGTATAACGAAAACATGAGGGGAGACTATATTTGTGGGCTGATACGTAGAAATGATTTACATTACAGTTACAAGTCTCAGAAAACTACTCACTTCTAAACATTTTGTATAACTTCAGTATAAATGCATGTAAATCTTGATTCATTTGCCTGTTTTTACATATAAAATAGGTTAATTTTTAAATTTCATTATACAGGTTACAAAAGCAAAGTTTGAAGGGAATAATGGCCATTTTCTCTACTTTTATAACATAAGCAATTAAGAAATAACACATACTATCCAGGAACAAAATTTGTGTTACATAATGTAGTGTAAGAAACTATCAGTGTGACATGGAAGAGTAGATATAAATTGTTCTTCAGTGATATGAGAACCTGATGATCAAAGAAGATGTAATAGGTAATTTCATGAAGCGAAGTTTATAAAAGAATACACAAATGGTACAATATGTTTTCCCAAAGTCACAAAAACAGAAGATGAGGAAAGCTGTTAGTATTAAAATAATTGGTGCTAACATCAGATAACAGAATCTAGTTTAACGTTTGGGCAGGAAATTCTTTTCCTCGATAAAGCAGTAGATAGAAAGACTAAAGTTCATTCATATGCCCTGCTGAAAACACTCTTAAAACTAGAGAGCTTTAAACAAGGTGTTTCAGGCTTAAGAAACCAAAGGATTTGGAAAGTTTCTATGAGCGATGGTAAAACCTGAAAAATGAAAATTGAGATAAATGAAAGAGGAAATAGTAGATGTAGTTTGCACTACTCAGGTGGAGTTTGTTATGCTTTCCAATTCAGATATTGTATTTCGTTAATGTAGAGCATTACAAATATTAGACACAGTGATAGATGGATTTGAAAACTGTCATCATGTAGATGATAGGAAAAATTAGGAGACAGTACAAGAAGATGGGAAATATTTTGAGTAATAATAGTGTCATGATATGACTGAGAAACTGTTTCAAAATAGCGAAGACACTAGCACTTTTCTAAAGAAGTAGAAGGAACAACGTTATTAAAGTGAACTGGATATCGAGGAAAGTGTTGGTAACTGGCTTGTTAGTAGTTAAAGTTGAGTCCAGTACCGGAAAGGATGAGAAGTGACACTTAGTTTGATGCGTTTTCTCATTTCGTGTAGATTCTTTACCGTAGAATAAAATTACAATCCTTTCAACGAATAACGTATGTAGTTTGAGAGATTTCAGTTCTCTGAATGTTGAAATTCACGAGGTTGATGTATCAGTAAAAAAAGCTTTACGCAAAAAAATAACATTTGAAATGTTTTGATAACTGGCCGAAAGAATGGAAAATGCAACAATATGAACTAAATTATTAATCTCATCAAACGTGGAGTGGTTTGAATCAATGTCTCGAAGTGCACCAGTAATAAGTGTTTGAAAAGACCAACCAGCTTTACTAAAATTCGAAAATGTATGAATAGGCGATGGTCGTTCGTGTATAGGAGGTTCTGATAGAAACCTGGTGATGGAGCGGCAATCTTGGAGATAGTCTTCTAGGAAATACAAGTAGTCAAGTCGTAAAAAAAAATTAAAATTAGACTAAATACTTATAATACCTTGTAAACGACGAAAACTGCAAACGTTAGAAACCAATAGCCCTAAGATTTGTGGTAAAGATTCATTTTTGGGTTGCATATGTTTTGTTTATTCACTTTCTTTTAATCTGTCAGTTGTAGATTCAATGAAAATCAGGGATGTATAACCTTCCAACCCCTCTTACGAGTTCTGGTAATAAACGAAAAGGTATCTTGGTCAGTGACCTTTGAAAGACAGAAGATAGATCCAAAAATTATTTTTACACTCTTATTTCGAATCCATAAAGAAAAATTAATAGGAAAATGAAAAAAAAAGACACTTGCAATCAGCGTGGTCTTTTATCACATATTTCAGACCTATTGGTTTTAACTATTATATTTTAAAATTATTTATGACAGTAAAGATAGCTAAAAACTATGCTGCTAGCTAGCGAAATACTTTATTAGTGAATATGACAGACAGAGAAGTTGATTGCATATTCAGGGAGTAATGTGGTCAAACTAAACCCGCATTGAATCTTTCTTACTTATCTCGAACGCTTGTTCACCAGGAATTGTTATTACGACAGCTGTCACAGGATAAGTTTGATTAAGACGTAACAATAACCCATCCATTCAGTTCAGTCTTATACGTTCGGCGTTATTATTTTTAAGCAAACATAACGTTCAAATGAAAACTTCGTATTGTCAACATTGTATTTCTTTGTCGTGCCCATGATTGCTTGTTCGGTTTCAATGTTAACATTGTTTGATATCTTTCTAACACAATGCTGATGAGATACTGAAACAGCTTTACTTGTTTTATTTTACAACTGCCTACAATCACAGCTTGTTTCTATGTAGCTTGTTTGTTTGCTTTGGAAATTTGCGAAAAACTACACGAGGGCTATCTGCGCTAGCCATTCATAATTTTGCAGTGTAAAACTAGAGGGAAGGCAATTAGTCATGACCACCCACCGCCAACTCTTGAGCTACTCTTTCATAAACGAATAGTGGGATTGACCGTCACATTATACACTCCCACGGCTGAAAAGACGAGTATGTTTGGTGTGACGGGGGTCCGAATCTACGACCCTCAGGTTACGAGTCGAACACCTTAACCCACTTGGCCATGCCGGGCCTATTCTATGCAGCAGTAACATTTTAGTGTTTTAAATGACATCTGTTTATCCGTGCTTTAAGTGCTATCCAGCCTAATATGGATACTAAGTAATATTTTGTTGTGAACTCGGTCTTCTGCACCCCAGTCTGCGGACTTACAACGGGTTGAAACGGCGTTACGATATATGAAGTCCATTGTGCAGCTTTTTGCTTAACTTCAAACAAACAAACGTCATATAATATATAGTTCTTTAAACGCGGTCTTCCTGATGCAACGTATCTAATCATTCCCAGTTGGGCCCGGCATGGCCAAGCGTGTTAAGGCGTGCGACTCGTAATCTGAGGGTCGCGAGTTCGCATCCCCGTCGCGCCAACATGCTCGCCCTTTCAGCCGTGGGGGCGTTATAATGTGACGGTCAATCCCACTATTCGTTGGTAAAAGAGTAGCCCAAGAATTGGCGGTAGGTGGTGATGTCTAGCTGCCTTCCCTCAAGCCTTACACTGCTAAATTAGGGACGGCTAGCACAGATAGCCCTCGAGTAGCTTTGTGCGAAATTCAAAAACAAACAAACAAACATTCCCAGTGTCCGTGAACTCTGGATTTCGAGTGCAACTTTGATTTCGTGTTCTTGGTGTTTTATCAGCATAATGCATTGTGGTTAACAACACGTAGTTTACTGTAATAACTGTGTCTCTGAACATAAATAGTGAAACTTTTCTAATTACACTTAATTCTTTTCGTAATATCTTCCTAGTTTAATATACAAACTGGTTTCTACAAATCCTAATGACCTCTTTTTTTACTTAACAATGCTACTTGGACTTAAAACGCAGCGCAGTGGAATTTCTTTTAAAGGTTTTGTTGTTAATAATTGTTAATATCTATCACTACAATTATGGAACACTTTTACCAACGTTATATTCGTTTATGTATACTATTTCTCTTATCCTTTGACGAACGTGAAGATTCATTTTATTTACGATTAATATTCGTGTTATTTTGACCCACCAATGATTTATTATAGCAACACAATACTCGTATATAAATAGGGATGGTACATTGATAATGGCGCTTTATTGCACGTGCCCGACATGGCCAAGTGGTTAAGGCACTCGACTCGTAATCCGAGGGTCACGGGTTCGAAACTCCGTCACACTAAACATGTTCTCCCTTTCAACCATGTGGGCGTTATAATGTGACGGTCAACCCACTATTCGTTTTGGCGGTGGGTTGTGATGACTGGTTGCTTTCTCTCTAGTTTTACACTGCTAAATTAGGGACGGCTAGCGCAGATAGCCCTAGCGTAGCTTTGCACAAAATTCAAAACAATAAACAAACAATCGTTGCATGTAAATAGCCGCATAATTTATTCGTATTAACGTTGCTTTAGAGTTATGCTTTGACATAATCTAGTAGATTATATTTGATGCGAAACATCCTTTGAAGCTGTTTATTTGTTTTAAAGCAGATTACTGCCAATTAAATAAAGCAACTACTATAAGCAGTTATGGTTGAAACTTACTGAAGTGAAATAAGATACGAAACCACAGTTGATGCCAGTCTGGAGCAAAACTCATATCCGTCAAGTGAAGCCTGCTTTATTGTTTGGTGGCTTGAACAGGAAGGATATTAAACAAATTGATGAAAGACTCGCAAGTCAGACGTATGCGATAACATGATATCAACGGATATTCGTATAAGAAATGGAGTATAAGAAGTAATATATATAACAGTTCTAATCAAACATATACTTATAGACTTTCTTACAGTTCCAATGGGTATTTTTCCTTTCTTCTACTTAAACCTGGTTTTGGAAGCCAACGTTCTCTAAGATTGGTCTCAATGTCCTTCACAGGGTGGGGTAGCGAAGGTCAGAGATAATAAAAAAGGACCTTGAATATCATCCTTTAGAAGTGCAATAAACCTTCGATACACGCACACATACACACACACTAGGATATTTTGTTTGCTCGTTTGTTGTTAGGCCCAAAGATATACAATAGGCTAACTTTAGTGTACTCACTACGAGTATCGAAACCAGGTTTTTAGCACTAGTGCGAGTGTACTGTTGCGTCC
The DNA here is from genome assembly GCF_004210375.1 of Tachypleus tridentatus. Classification (NCBI taxonomy): domain Eukaryota; kingdom Metazoa; phylum Arthropoda; class Merostomata; order Xiphosura; family Limulidae; genus Tachypleus; species Tachypleus tridentatus. The sequence continues at coordinate 211,194,630 of NC_134837.1, forward strand.
ACTAGGGTTAGATCGCACATGGTCTGGTGAAAGAGTTGTACGATTCATGTATATCCGTTCCTAATTACAAACTGCTGCCAGGAGAAAGCCAATATCATCCTCCGTCACAGGGACCTTATACTGTTGTCTGAGCCAAATACTGGAGCATCACGTTTCACGTCTTAGAATTTTCCGCATGTAGTTCATATTCTAACCGCTAAGAAAGACGTTAGAATTAATACAATTAATCTAACATTAATCTTTTTTCACACTATTTTGTGTTCTTTATGGGGAGGAGGTGGCCAACTGGTGATGCAATAATTTGTTTTCTTATGTTTTGTGTGTTCTGGAGGCGGTGGCCAACTGGTGATGCAATAATTTGTTTTCTTATGTTTTGTGTGTTCTGGAGGCGGTGGCCAACTGGTGATGCAATAATTTGTTTTCTTATGTTTTGTGTGTTCTGGAGGAGGTGGCCAACTGGTGATGCAATAATTTGTTTTCTTATGTTTTGTGTGTTCTGGAGGAGGTGGCCAACTGGTGATGCAATAATTTGTTTTCTTATGTTTTGTGTGTTCTGGCAGATCACGTTCGTAATAATAACAAACATATACATACATGCAAAACTGAAACTGATTAAACAGATCCGGTGGATCAGGTGTACGTTTATGGATCTATCTCAATACTACAAAAATGTATTATGAAGTTTATTGTTGTAACGAAGCAGCTTTAAACAATAAACAGAAATGGCTAAACAATATGATGGACTTATACGCGGTTAGGCTTAATCGACGTTTGTCAGTGAACCAGCTTGGCAGAATCAATACGTCACATTTGATTACACAATCAAGTTTTTTTTCTAATTTTCAGGAATTACTCGAGTCCGAGTGCAAAATTCTAACGAAAATCCGCATTGTTAAAGTTCCGATTTTCTATTGGATTCCAATAATTAACGTGTTTTTCTTACACCAACACCACACTTCCTAATTTGTTGTTATTTCTTCATTAACTCACGTTTGTTTGTTTTTTTCCGAAATATACAACAATATGAACTGCGCTTTGAAACTTTATATCTGTTAAAACTTGGTATGGAAATTTCATCATTTTGTTAAGAAACAAAATGGTTCGGTTTGTTTTGAATTTCACGCGAAGCTACACGAGGGATATCTGCGCTAACCGTCCTAATTTTGCAGTGTAAGACTATAGGGAAGACAGCTAGTCATCACCACACACGGCCACCTCTTGGGCTACTCTTTTACCAACGAATAGTAGGATTGACTGCACATATTAACGCACTCACGGCTGAAAGGGCAAGCATGTTTGGCGTGACGGGGATTCGAACCCGCAACCCTCGAATTACGAGTCGAGTGCCTTAACCACCTGGCGCGAAATTCAAACCAAATCAAACCACTTGCATGTGTTTGTCGTTGTTACCGTTATCCTGTTAGACATCGTTAAACGTAAGTTATTTTGTCATTTCATCCGAACCAGGAACTGGTAGTATTAGGTGAGTATAGTTATTTTTATTCTTCAGCCAGTGACACGTAAAAAAATTGAAATTCGAAACACTTAAAAATACAAAACAGCTTTTATGTCAAATACACTCGGATCGCACCTCACGTAGAAACTAAACAACTATTATATGAAGAGTTAGCTTGAGAAATACGTGACAGAACTCTATAAAGTGGGGCTTCGTTTTACCTCACACTTTCCGTAATACCAATAGCTCTTTTGGAAGCGCGTTTTTACCTTTCATTCGCAGCTTTAAAGTGTTTGGAATTGCCAGGAAGGTGTTTGTTTTGATTACTTGTAAGCACGCTTTTAAAGTCTTTATGTTATCGTGTCCCTGCGAAAGCATGCCTCTGTCTGAAAGCCATGGTTGCATTCAAGCTTACCGGAGATTCTTTAAAACAGGGAGGCGAAGATGCGAACAAAGCCGACTACGTCAACTAGTTCAACCTCATGCGTGACGCTGACCCAAGTTCTCTCGGATTTTTGTTTTGATTCTTTCCATCGCGATAGCCAAGTATCTGTTTAAAGGTTCTGTGGGTTAGGTTTGAATTCTGGGTAAAAAACAAAAACAAAATTAAAATGAAGGCATTTTACTAAACTGTTGATGAAAAATCTAACATCGTTATCAAAGAAGTTTTTAAATGTTATTTTAACGCAATCTAGTTTTCAAGGAATGTTGTGGATTCAACGCACAAATAAATACGTTTTCTAATATCGACTATAGTCGGTATCTGTGAAGCTATGATTTTAATAATATTTAATTTCTAGTAGTCACATGAACACATGCAACATGAAAAAGTTGTTTTCCAAGTGCAAAGCTACACAATGCTTACTCGTTGGCGGTGGGTGGTGATGACTAGCTGCCTTCCTTCTAGTCTTACACTGCTAAATTAGGGACGGCTAGCACAGAAAGCCCTCGTGTAGCTTTGTGCGAAATTTAAAAACAGACAAACAAAAAAGTATAACTCGCGGTGCTTAAAGAGGAAAAACACATTATCTTTGTCAAGTGGATTACTTGGTATCTGTTTTTTTGGTGTTTATATCGGACCTACTTTTGTTTTTCAAATTAATTAAAACTAATTATTGTTGTAATTCGTAGCAATACCTTTTTTATTCATTAAAATTGAATTATGACAACTTCTCTATCTTCGTTTGTTTCAGGTGGTGAAAATGCTTGCTGTCGTCGTGGCTGTTTTCGCAACCCTGTGGCTGCCCTATCGAGCTCTTGTCGTCTACAACTCTTTTGCGAAACACCGTTACATGGAGCCCTGGTTCCTGATGTTCTGTAAAACAATGATTTTCATCAACAGTGCTATCAATCCAATCCTGTACAATGCCATGTCTGTCAAGTTTCGGCGTGCTTTCAGACGGACTTTATCTTGTCAAAAGAAGAACTGTCAACGAGGACCATACGGCAGTGTGGCAGGGTCTACCAGGTACCTGCCAAGTACCTTAACCACGGCCACAACAAGGCTAGCTTCCTGTAGAGTAGAAAAACTACAGCAGGTCTAAATTAACATCGATTTAGTTTGTACAATATTCCAGGTAGGGATACCACATATACTAACACTGAGAACATCCTACAATATAAAGACATAATGAATGTAATCTAATAATTTCTCACTAGATGAACCCAGGGTAGAGACACCATCATCCATTCTTATACGTATACTAACAATAACAACATCCTACAATATAAAGACATTATGAGTGTAATCGAACAGTTTCTTACTAGATTAACCCAGGGTAGGGACACCATCACTAGCTCTTACATTTGTATTAACAGTTAGGACAACATCCTACAATATCAAGACATCATAAGTGTAATCGAACAATTTTTATTAGATGAACCCAGAGCAGAGGAAATACCGACCACTTTTACATACATACTAACAATAAGGACAACATCCCATAATATAAAGACGTTGCGAATGTAATCCAACAACTGCTTACTAGATGAACCAAGGGGAGAGATAATACAACTTTATTATAGCAGCCAGTACATTGTTTCTTCAACAAATGTCGACAATCACTGGCTTGTTAAAATAAACATTGCGTGTAAACTATCATGCTAAGTAAACAAGACAACGCTTTTAAATATATTGAACTTTCAGCGGCTGAAATATCAAAAAAGACGTTACCGATAATAAAAAGATACATATGGGAAACTTGTACCATCTTTAAATGAAAGAGATTAATTATACAATTACAGTCACTTTTCAAATTGTAGCTACAGTCCTAACCACAAATTGTGTGCAACGATTCCATTACGTTCGTTCATTTTGAGAACAAACAAAAGTATCCGGACACAACAATCCTTTATTGCCATGACGACCTATAAATATCCCTTTAGCCTAACGAGGTTACTGTGGTGAAATGAATATTCGAAACTAAATAAAGATTATTGCAATAAAGAGAGAAAGGACTAGATGGAAGAAAATCGTACAGAGAGAGATATATTTTTCTGAATATACTCTTTCATTGTAACAATAAATATAAGGAATATTTGGAGCGAAATAAACAGAAAGGAAGTTACATTGCTTGAACTTTGACATAAAAGAAAAATTAACTGAATTGAAAAAAAGAAAACATGATTTGGAATGTTAAGAGGTAATTTTAATATCTGTTTTAAAATTATGTTTATTAATACACGACGTTTGTAAATTGTTTGTCTTTTAGCTTCCAAAATATCGGCTGTCTTTAAAATTTTCACCCAAAAATATAATTTCTATCTTTTGCTTACTCTATCGGTGTTCAAAGGTAAGATTACATTTACATCCTTGACCACTGACAAGAAACGATACGTCAGTCTGTCCACAAAGAGAAATTAGATTCGATTTGCCAAATAACTACCGCTGACGCCAAATGCTTGTTACAAGAGTTTGGTGTCAGCGACAATGAAACTAAACCTTTGTTTCATTGTCGCTAATGCCAAACTCCTGCAACAGAGACTTAGTTTCGTTGTCGCTGACGCCAAACTCATATATCATTTATCCGCTAAGGGATCCAGTTTATACAACGACTAAAGATAGTTGATCCAGGAGTGATTAATTTCATACAAATAAAACGTTTGTCCTAGTTTGAGCTAATATGTTTAAAAGCGAGTCTCTATTTATTATGAAATAATCTTACATGTTTTCTCCCGACATTTCGAAAGAAGGAGAAATTTGTTTTCCAAACATTTTGAGAACAACTCTTAAAATGTCTTCACTTCAATAATCGTCTTCTATTTCATTTCTGATTCTTGTTTATCGTTTCTATATGTTTTAGTATCTTTATACTGTGTCGTTAAAGTCCTACAGATAATTTGTCGTGTAGCTCTGTGCTTAACTACAAACAGCACCTTATTAAAGTCCTTTTGTCATGGTTAGCAATAGATATTTCGTGATGTTATGTTTACGTTTCACAATATTATCGTAGAAATATTAATAAGTGTTACTAGGAACGTTTCAAAGCAATCTAACACCGAGCTTTCTTTGCAGTATGTTTTGTTACAATTTTAACAAGAGCAACAACGTTTAATAAACAATTTAAGCTCAGTCTAACAATGAGTGTTTTGTGCCAGTGTGTTTGTTACAACTTTACCCCAACATACAAGGATTATCAGAAAACCTTTATTCCAGTCTTGTTTTATGTTTGTTTTTGAATTTCGCGCAGAGCTACACTAGGGCTATCTGTGCTAGCCGTCAATAATTTAGCAATGTAAGACTAGAGGAAAGGCAGCTAGTCATCACCACCTACCGCCAACTTTTGGGCTACTCTTTTACTAACGATTAGTGGGATTGACCATCACATTATAACGCCACCACGGCTGAAAGGGCGAGCATGTTTGGTACGACGGGGATTCGAACCCGCGACCCTCAGATGACGCTTATTCCAGTCTAACATTGACAATATGTTTTGTGACAGCGTTACCCTAACATATAAGGGTTATCAGAAATCCTTTATTCCAGTCTAACAATGAGTGTTCAGTGACAGTGTGTTTTGTCCCAACATAGAAGGATGTCAGAAATCCCTTATTCAAGTCTAACAATGACAGTATGTTTTGTGGCAGCTTTATTCTAGCCAGAGCTACAAATGTTATGAGACCTCTTTCATCTCCGATGACAATTATTTCTATGTCAATATAAATGCGTCATCTTAAGAACGTTTATTGACAGTTGATTTTTTATTCGATGTCTGGAAATTTTAGAAACATAAGGAGAAATTATTACTTATTTTTTTAAAAAAATACTCCATTAATTTATTATTTTTAAGCACGTTTATATTCAATTTCTTTTCACTTTTGGAATACTAAGATGACTGTTGCTTTTCCAAATCTAAGTTTTTATTTATTGTTTTATCAAATATACCAACTTCTATGGTACACAGTGCTTGTTTCTGATGGTCTCATAACTCGTCTGTTGTACATCAGTTAATTTTGTTCTATTCTATGCCAAAATGACCCATAAAAAATAAATAAAGAAATAAAAGATTAATTAGACAGTGAATTTTAAATGTTTCCGTTATCCACAAGACAGGAAAAGAATTTTAATCAACGTAATGTTAACACAGAGATGACGGAAACGAGTTTAGTTCATCGTAATGACTTGATTAATTCACAGCCAAACTAAAGACATACAAAGCATTGTTAATATATGATAGGAAAAGTATGTAATTTGGAGAGTTTGGTTTCAATAAATTAGAATGCTGCGGTCTCACTGAGTGACGTCAGTGATTAACCTTCAACATCATATAAAATCTAAAAAAAAAACTATCGTTATATATCGAGGTAGAATAATCAATCAGATATTTCAAAACGAGGACATCAAGTTACAACTAGACTTAACACTCACGTCGCTTAACTCGCACTCTGAGAGTCGCAGGTTCGAATCCCCGTCATGCCAAACATGATTGTATTTTCAGCCGTGAAAATGTTATAATGTGACTGTCAATTCCCTTATTCGTTGGTATCTAGAAGTAATAACAAAAATGACAAGCGGTTAGTGTATACACCTATAATGTAAGATCTGCTTGAAACAGATGATGGACCCCCCGCTAGTACAGCGGTAAGTTTAGGGATTTACAACGCTAAAATTAGGGGTTCGATTCCCCTTGGTAGGATCAATAGATAGCCCGATGTGGCTTTGCTATAACACAAACAGACGCTTGAAACAGGTGATTACGCATTGTTAATGTTTTGTCCAATAATATTTGCCATTTCCAGCTTTTAGATTGGTTATTAATTATCTTCCGCATACTTGGATCAGTACGTCTTAAGGTTAGGAAATATTGTGGTAACACAAAAATTAGTTTCGTACGATACAACAATCAAAACGTTTATAAAACTTCGTAAACCATGATTAACTGTCTTTTTTTTTTTTCCAAATCAAGTGTTTAACTGCAAGTTGCTCACGTCTGTAACTAAACATATGTTGATAAACACTTTTTATGCTCGGTACATTCAACCACATAGAAGATAAGATTTGTCTGTTTCAGCAGACGGTGTTTGACCAATAAAGAGCTAAAAGTAACATTTCTTTTTTCCAACAATTCTCGTTCAAAACATACGAAGATTTGCAAGCTTAGAAATTATAGTAAATTTGTTTTAAGCCTAACGGTTGAGGTATACTCACTCCAGACAAGGGTTTAAAAATCATATATATTATTTTAATGTTCTCTCTATATCAGAATTTTGTAGCGTTTGTAATATGAACCACTCAGGAAATAATAAAGCTGGTTGGCCAGCGAGAGTGTGGGCAAGCGAATAGCATTTCAGAATTTGGGTCTACGGGTCCAAGGTTCGAGTCTTATTACTATAAAATCAAATCAAAATTGTGCATCGTACTTTTAAGCCTTGCGTGTGTTATGAGGTGATGGTAAAAATCTCGCTGTTCGATCAGAAGAGAGTTGACCGTGGGTGCTTTTGATAGCTGCCCCTTTGCTAGTCTATCTTTTCAAAATTAGTGGCGGCTAGCGTAGATGTAAAGTAACTTTGCACAAATATCCATAAAACAAACAAAGGAATAATAATGAAATATTAAACATGATAGGTCTTCTAAATATCTATGTTAACATTGTTTTTTTTTTATCTAATGTCCCTTAACTTTCTTTGTTGATTTATCAATAGAGTTTTAGTTGCTGTTTTTTTTCAAAATTTATTTGATAAACTACAACATTTTAAGATGGAAAAACTGGATTAATCTTCAGACCACAGGATGTGGTATTCGCAATATGAAGACAGAGATCAAAACTACGGTAAGAAAAGAAAGTGTTTTGCTGCAAAGAGGGCTATCGGCAAGATGATTATTAGAGGCAGAGATCTGAGAATCTGCAATATTTACTTATTTTAGTTTCTTCTCTATCACATATTTAACTAAAATAACTGTCATAGTATGTGAAGTAGAGCTAACTTGCTGAATATTTTTATTAAGCTAACAAACATGTCGTTAGTTAAATGAGGTTGACAAGTTTTTTTGGGGTAGGGTGGGGGAGATCGCTTTACTTAATGCCCAACGGTGCAGTCAGTGTTCATTTACAACAACTTGATAACGGGATATAGCTTGACGAGTACCTGGAAAAAGTGTTCGAATAATTTTTATTTTATTTTTTCAGTATTAAACAGATGTTTAGGGCGGCATATTATTTATTCTGGGTTCTGAAAAGGTGACACTATTAGAAGAATTATAGCATGAATTGTGGAAATAACTTTTAACTTCTAATTCACATTTTTCGTTTTACAAAATAACGTTGTGACTTAGCGGTTAACGTGCGAGGCTGCTTATCGGAAGGTCCAGAGCTCATGTTGCAATATGTCGTTGAATACACTCTGCGTATTTAGTTGAGGGAGCGTATATAAAGAAGTTATTCAACCAAAAGTTTGTTTTAACGTTTATAAGTGAACACAGATTATTTTAAGCTGGAAAAATATTTAAACATTGCCTGTTAAGTCAGTTTTTTTTTTCGCCAAAGAAAAGGATACCTGTTGATTGGACAAACTTTATGTTAAAGAAAATTAGAAAAAAAAAAGAAATACGATTTTGTTTAGTTAAGCAAAAACACAAAATTGTAGTCCAGTTATTTGTTTCTATGGTTTTCAACTACGCTTTTAGAGCGTAAGAGAATGATTTTGCTAGATACCGAAAAAAATCAGAAAAGTTATTGAAGTGATATTTAAACCAAAATTATCCGTCCTTTATTCTAGGACAATAAACAGAAGGAAGATAACCCATTCAAAATCACCCACACGCTAAGAAATTGGTTGTTACTTTTTTTAAAACACAACTTCAAGTTAAAGTACATTTTAAAAATGTGGTATCATGGGCACGTTTTCGAACCCGGATCGCCAGTTCCGAAATGTCGAGCACTACCAAAGTGCCAACCTCCGCCTCCTCGTTAAAAAGAAAAAATAAGTGAAATTCTAAACAAAAACAGCAGAAAATAAATTTATCTAAATTTTTAATAATAATATTTTACAATCATCCTTAAATTAATATTTTATTTTTAATACAATTTTCGCCCGAAGTAATGATATCTATAGACCAGGATGTGTTTGTTCATTGTCAAGTATAAAGCTACACAATTGGTTGTCTGTGCTGTTCTCACCCTTCTTACGGTGTTAGTTACTGGGAGAGAAAAATGAATGTTAATTCAAAAATAATTATATAAAAAAACAAGACATGCAAATAGAAATGTTAGTTTAGAGTTTACTGTAGGTAACATGAAACAAGTGGGTTACAATCGCGAATTTTCTTCACAATTTTCAGATTTTATAAAATTCTGATTGTTGGCTAGTAAACCTAGAACCTATTTATTTTACTAACTCAACAGGAAAACGAATAGTTTGTAGCTAACATAAACAGGACTTATAACTGTGTTGGAATAGATATTTTGTTTGTTTTTCTCGACCTTGTGGACAAGGTTGTTGTACTTAAAGGTGAGTGACGTCATGTTTCAGTAATTAATTTTGAACATCATATAAGATATAAAAAACTATTGTTATATGTCGTAGTAGAATAACCAATAAGATATTGCAAAACGAGGACATCAAATACGATAGTTCGTACTTTAAACCATAAGCGTGGACCACTACTGTTATCGAGTTTTTGTTTACTTTAAGGCATGTTGAGCTACAATTAATGTGTTTCAAAATATTTAAGTGTAATATATATATAACTCGGTGTTTGAGTATTGTTTCGTTTGGTATGTGAACTTCAAAAGCTCCTAATGAAAAGACTACAAACGTTGTGGTAAATACATGTTTATTAATGTGGCAGTTGATGAATATGGAGTATCTACTTGTGATGTACATGTTTAAATATAATAAAGGTATAATAAAAAAACAACAGTGTTTGACACGAAAGTTTAGTTCGTTACACACGGTTGTGATGGGGACTATAGATGATCGAGTAATAACGAACGTATTTTGTAAAGTGTGAAACGTTGCTTGTAAAAACAGTTGAGTGTGTTTGTGTGTGTTTTCTTACAGCAAAGCCACATTGGGCTATCTGCTGAGCCCACCGAGGGGAATCGAACCCCTGATTTTAGCGTTGCAAATCCGTAGACTTACCGCTGTACTAGTGGGGGGCAAAAACAGCTGATAAGATAAAAAAAATACAAAAGTTTCGAACAATTTACAATACATTTATTCTATCTTCAGCGAAATCTGAAAATAATAAAAGCATGTATTCATTAACTCAAAATGGACCTTTCTTCTTTAGGGGGAAATAGCCCCAGTTTGCCCCTGAAGAAAGTGCTCGGGTTGTAGGATTCCTATTTTATTTATTAACTGAATGATATTACATAAACTTCTCTAGCTAACTTTCTCTCGGTGGACTCAGCAAATACCCTGATGTGGCTTTGTTACAAGAAAACACACACATGCACATACACAAGATAATTTACTTGAAATATTCAGTAACAGAGGTAAACGGGACGAAGAGCAGTTTGTGGAATATGTTACCGAAAACGAAAAATTACAAATTACACAAGACACCAAGTTATAACTAGTCTTAAGAAACGCGTCGCTCGGCATGACCAAGTGATTAGGGCTCGAATTGTCGTCATGCCAAATATGCTTGTCTTTTCAGCCGTGCAGACGACATAATGTGACGGTCAATCCAACTATTCGTTGCTAAATTAGGGACGGCTAGCGCCTTATCCATCATATATCTTTGTGAGAAATTCAAAACAAACAAACGCTGGAGTATTAAACGAAGCTATTTAGGATAATGTTAGGTTTACGGATGCTAATATGGAGTTCAGTGTAGTGACTTCTGGTCTCCATATGTGAATGAATAGCAGAACAAGTAATGGCCAGCCAGCAGGTCTTGTTGGATACTCCTCAGAATTCACAGACTTTGGTTTATAAATGGCGTTTTGTTTTGTTAATGTATTTGATCCCACAGAGCACGTGTCTTTATACTGGAATCATAAACTCGATACTCGGTACTCGATGCTTGTTTGTTTTGGAATTTCGCGCAAAGCTATATGAGGGCTATCTGCGCTAGCCGTCCCTAATTTTGCAGTGTAGGACTAGAGGGAAGGCAGCTAGTCATCGCCACCCATCTCCCACTCTTTTACCAACGAACAGTGAGATTGAGCGTAAAATTATAACGCCCCCATGGCTGAAAGGGTGAACATGTTTGGTGTGACAGGATTCGAACCCGCGACCCTCGGATTACGGAGTGCCTTAACTACCTGGGAGAATTTTTTAAGAATGAGAACAGCTGGTTCTTAACTGTAAGATTTGTGATCCTATAAAAAGAAGACAAATAAGACAGAGGGATAAGTGGACATGATACAAAGCAAGTTTGGCTGGAACTAGTTTTTAGAAAATGGCGAGCTTTGTTGGCTAGACAGGCAGTCGGATGGTCATTGCTTAACACATATTTATGCATCATTGTGAGTTATTCGTGTGAAATAGAGTAATTACAGCAGAAATAAATACAACTCTATCTTAAAGTTATGACGCTAGAGACCGTGTTCCGATATTCCCGTTGGGCGGAGCACAGCTAGCCCATTTTTCAGCTTGCGCTTAACTACAAACAAACGAGCCCAGAATATTCAGGGTCTGAGGGTCTCTGATTCAAATCCACGTGACGTCAAACATGCTCGCCCTTTTCAGCCATGGGGGCGTTATTATGTCACAGTCAGTCTCACTATTCGTTTATCTCCCTTAGCATCCTTGGTGTTAGGGAAAGATGAAATCCAATTTCTTCAAGTGTGGACATACATGTTTGTTGAATATAATTCGGTTGAAATAAATACGTAAAAACTTGTTACCTCCATTTGACAGGCTTGGATATAATCAACTAAGGCTCAATCCAACGACAAAATTAATTACAGAAAAAAATTTCCTCAGTAAAGAACTTCAAATTCATCCACCAACTCAAACCCCAGTTGTCAATAAAACTTGATACGTATGGTAATCTATCACAAGTAACATCAGCCGAAACGAGTTTTTTTTTTCCTTTTAACATCAACAACCACAAAAACATTTCTTAGAAATTTTTATTTCCCGATTACGATATTTAAGAAATAATCAGATTCTTATGTTTACAACGTTCAGGACTCTTAAATATGTTTACTATTAACAATATGGCCCGGCATGGCCAGGTGGGTTAAGGCGTTCGACTCCCCGTAGAACCACACATTATCCACCCATTCAGCCGCGGGGGCGTTATAAAGTGACGATAAAAGAGTAGTCCAAGAGTTGGCGGCGGATGGTGATGACTAGCTACCTTCCTTCTAGTTTTACACTGCTAAATTAGGGACGGCTAGCACAGATAGCCCTCGTGTAGCTTTGCGCGAAGTTCTAAACAAACAACCCATAAATAATGAGAAATGCTGCTATTCTATGTATTGATATTTCAGCATTCATCAGAGTAAACACCTCCTCTCCTCCTTTCATATAATAATAAAAATAATCAAGAGATAATACACCGAGAATTTAGCCTTACATCATTAATAAAACTAAAATAATCAAGAGATAATACACCGAGAATTTAGCCTTACATCATTAATAAAACTGAAATAATCAAGAGATAATACACCGAGAATTTAGCCTTACATCATTAATAAAACTGAAATAATCAAGAGATAATACACCGAGAATTTAGCCTTACATCATTAATAAAACTGAAATAATCAAGAGATAATACACCGAGAATTTAGCCTTACATCATTAATAAAACTAAAATAATCAAGAGATAATACACCGAGAATTTAGCCTTACATCATTAATAAAACTAAAATAATCAAGAGATAATACACCGAGAATTTAGCCTTACATCATTAATAAAACTGAAATGATTAAGAAAAGGTACACCGAGAATTTAGCCTTACATCATTAATAAAACTGAAATAATTAAGAGATGATACATCAAAATTTGGATTTACATCATTACTGCAATTTTGATGCGAATTGTTTTTTTTTAATTTGCTTTTACATCTTCACAATGTTATACTATAATGACAAAATAATTGAAGTTTGGAATTCTTGAAAGAAGTATTTGTTTTATTTTGACTTACACCGTTGCAAAGCTTTACTACAATGATATCATGAAGTTTAGACCTACAATACAGTTATTTTTAGCTTTGAATTACACAGTTACAAAATTTTATTAAAGTAATAATTTAACAGAAGTCTGAGCTTACGATGGAGATGCTTGTCTTTTGAATTTCGCACAAAGCTACACGAGGGCTATTTGCGCTAGCCGTCCCTAATTTATGGATCTAAAACTAGAGGGAAGTAAGCGAGTCATCACCACTCACCGCCAACTCTAGAGGTACTCTTTTACCAACGAATAGTGGGATTGACCGAACATTATAACGCCTCTAAGGCTGAAAGGATGAGCATGTTTGGCGTGACGGGGGTTCGAGCCCGTGACCCTCAATTACGGGCCTAAACAAGAAAGCTATAAACATTCGAATATATATTGTTATTTGTTTTGAATTTCGTGCTAAGCTTGATGATGGTTATCTGCGCTAGCCGTCCCTAATTTAGTAGTGTAAGAGTAGAAGGAAGACAGCTAGTCATCACCACCCACCGCCAACTCTTGGGTTACTCTTTTACCAACGAGTACTGAGAATGACCGTCACATTATAACGCCCCCAAGGATAAAAGGACAAGCATGTTTGGAATTTTGATGCAATTTTTATTTTAAATGTAAATGCACATCTATTCGAAATAACATAATTATGTTACTAAAAGTATTTCTGTAGAGTCACCGCAAGTGTTTTGTTTCAAAAGAAAGTAAAACGAAAATAAGGAATAACTAATGTTTTATTTTCTTCCATTTCAAGTGGCTTAAGGTGGTTAAGGTCTGAAGGTCGCGCGTTCGAATCCCGTCGCACCTAATATGTTCGCCCTTTCAGCCGTGGAAACGTTATAATGTGACGGTCAATCTCAGTAATCGTTGGTAAAAGAGTAATTCAAGAGTTAGCAGTGGTGGTGATGACTAGCTATTTTCCCTCTAGTCTTACACTGCTAAATTAGGGACGGCTAGAGGGGATAGCCCTCGTGTAGCTTTGTGCGAAATAGAAAACGCCACTGCTGACTGACTCATAGAGATAACACATAACTCTAATTATAAAAATAGCATCCAGACGACCTTTATCCTATTTTCGGGAAAACTTCGATTTTTAGTGCAATGTGTTACAACAGAAGAACTTAAAAGTTTTCCAAACTTTACCAAACCAAAGAGTCCTCTGACAAACTTCCAGTGTTTATATATAGAATAACTAATTAAAAGACGTCGTGTATCATTAATTAAGTTAGTAATTAACACAGGTAATTGACTTCAAAGTAGTAATCGAAGATTTACGTATGATTTTAACGTAAACGAACTTTAACTAATGGAAAAATCTATTTCATTACTTCAAGTTCCTTAACAAATTATATAGTTTTTAAACAATTAAATTTTAAATCTTATTAGGTAACGTGTAAAGGGGTTTCAATAATAGCACGTGAAACTTATCATGCACCGTTTCAGGTCTTTAGTGAATTTCTAAGTCCTTTGAGATACTAATCTATAATATTTCCTTACAAACGGAATATTTAATGTATTGAATAATTATAGGTCTAACTTGACGTGTCTAAGTTATTCAGATAAATGTTTTCCATAGGAAGTTCTACAGTTACGCTTACAAACTGTATAATGAGTGTATCGGCTATGTGAAACATAACATAACTACTTCTTAGGCAATTATACTTCAGGTTAATATATCCATTAAGTGGTGGCTGTGAGTCGATAACACTTCATGTATTTTCTATTCCACAAGACATTTTCCGTCGCATGATTGTTTTATGTTCTTCGTGTTTTATAAATATGTATCAACCATATCTTGGATGTTGGTTTACATTATTAAAGCAGGAATTATACTGTTCCTAAGCTTATTATGTGCATATACAACCTTTTGAAAATATTAAAGTAAGAGATGTAATATTATATACAAGTTGCTGATTCGTAACAGCATGGGGTTTACGTTTTATAATGTTCCATTTATAAGTTAATTTAAGAAACATACGCTTGCTAAAGAACTATCATAAAATAACCAGTTTAGTATTCTCACTAATTAAATAATTTGTTCAAGTGGTTAGGGGTGTTCGACTCGTAATTTAAGAGTCGGGGCTCGAATCTCTAGCCCCAAACATACCCGCCTTTTCAGCCGTGGGGACATTATAATGTGCGATTAATTCACCTATTCGTTGGTAAAAGAATAGTCCAAATGTTGGTGGTGGGCGATAATGACTAGCTGCCTTCCCTCTAGTTTCACACAGTTACATTAGGGACGCCTAGTGCAGATAGCCTATTGTGTAGCTTTGCGCGAAATTCAACACAAACAATTAAATCAATATATTGTATTATTTTATTTAATTATTATAATTTCTGTAGGTGAATAAGTTAATGTTCCATACATATATATATATTATTTATTTATTCAAAATAATTTCCATCAAATCGTCTTGACATTTAAGCCGCACGTGAATTTCATAAACATTTAACTAATTCTTGGTTTATTTCTGATAAAATTCATGACTTAGATATTTATGAAATCAAGAAAATTGCTTATTTCTCTATTTTTGTAAAATATCTCGTTTTCTTACAAAACGAACTTCAGGAAATGTGGGTACTTATGTATAAAATTCCTTGGTCTATTTTACAGAGATGCTTGAAAGAAGTTAAATTTAAACGCATTAACCGATAACGCATGTAACGTGAAGAAATACTATTAGATAACGAAGGTCCTTCAAATATCAAATTCAAAGTGATATTAAGAGCTCACATGTCTTCCTTCAACGCCTCTGTTGCTCCGACAAGTGACCACAAGTTTATTGGTTTATCGTATTTAATTTTCTCTTATCACAAAGCTGCACGAATGGTCATATACGCACTGTTTGGAGTGGAGCTCGAGCCCCGAATCTTAGCATTTTCATCCCCCAGGTGGCGTCACCATTATAACTCATTTTTGTTTTATTGGTTCGTTCCGTATCCTGTCCGTTCTCGTGCCAGTAGTATGTAAATAAATGTATTTTGTAAAAGTACAGCAGAAGTAAAGTAAGTGTGTGTTTTCTTATAGCAAAGCCACATCGGGCTATTTGCTATATCTACCGAGGAGAATCGACCCCTGATTTTAGAGATGTAACTACAAAGACTTATTGCTGTCCCACGGGGGATCTAATACGCAGAGAAGTATTGAAGTAAAAGTAGAAAAAATGGAGCTATATTTGGTTTTGGTATCAAAATTAAAACAAAAGCATTTAAGTAAACGTAAAAACTGGAGTTACATTTGGTTCTGATAACAAAATCAAAACAAAAGCATTGAAATAAACAACAGTTATATTTGGTTTTGGTTCTACTGAGAAGGTTTAATTCTCCAACAAATCTTTTGCCTGTTTGTTAAATTTTGAACAATACTATACGAAGGCTATCTGCGCTGGTTGTTCATAACTTAGAAATGGTAACGAGGATAGCTGGCCAATATCACCCATTGCAAACTCTTGGGCTACTTTTTAGGACAGATGGTGGGTTTTGACAATCATTTCTATAATGCATTCACATCCCCAAATTAGGGAGAACAGTTTGCTTTTATGTTGTTGCTATAACTGGGTGCGAACCATGGAACCTTGGATTAACGGTTAGTAACGTTAACTACAGTGCCTCCTAACAAACTTAAAATCAGTGTTGTGGTCACATTGTAAAGGATTAGAACAAAGTAAAATGCAGATAACGACAGATAAAGGAAGTCATTTTTTTAATCCTCTAAAAATAATAATTAAGATTTTATTTGTAAGACTAACCAATAAAGGGCATTATGTGACCGCCCTACGAACTGCATCTTTTACCTTTTTCTTTTATCCACATTGAACTCCAACAGCAGGCCTTTTTTTTTTAATTTCAGGCAAGCCTTACACTGATATGACGTTTTTTACAATCGGCTTTTGACTTTCATCTATTAGGGAGTGGGTACGCCCATTCTGACCTCACTTCTTGTTTTTAGATAATAATTTTGTCAACCCCCGACCCTTATAACATACATAAGGTGCCGCCTGCGAATTAAACAAAAACTAAACCACTCGTGTTCTCACTAATATTGAAAAACAGAGGAAGTGAAAACTAAGAACAATTGGACGTCTAAAACCATCAGTATCTCTAGGATCAACTGGTAACGAAAGTCAATCGTTGTTACGTCTGACTGTTTGGTTGTTGTTACTGTTACTGTTTATTGACTGACATTGTGCAAGGAGAGCTGTGTCAAATACAACATCAATAATACACGTTAGGCTTTAAAATCTCCAAATACAAGACGCCATGTTCTAGTTTCTACTTGTTGTAGTTTCAATAGTACATCGGTTTATTAGGACTTGATTTGACTGTTCGTCACAATTAAAAAATTAACACGTTACACGTGATTACGTGTTTTTCTGGGCGCGAGTTGGCCATGTGGTTTGAGCTTTCGAACTGGAAGCTGACGAGCACGTTTTTATCTAATCTGTGCGATGTCACAATATATATATATACACGCGCAATACTTTAAGGTGTGCGTGTGTTATAAACGTGACAATCAGTACCTTACTGCGGATGATCGATGGTAGGACACTGCTGACTGGCTGGTTTCCTTTGGACATTATCTCGAAATTAGAAACTGACAACGATAGCCTTACTGTCTTTGTTACATTTACAGAAAAACGAGTACAAACTACATATAATTGAGATATTAGAAGTCACAACACAAATTAAGCCAGACTTGTTCATAGCTGTCTCGTTTCTCTTTTTGTCAACCCTAAAAGGAGAAGGGAAAATATAATTTTCTCCTTATTTCTCACTTCATAGCCAATCAAGCTACCTAATGCACCACAGTTACACTCTTCAAGAAATTTCAGTGTTATATCATGATAGTTTTTTGATATGTTGTGTAGGTGAGATAGAGATAAGTCCCCTCAGTTAGAAGTAAACAGTTACCAATAAGTCCCCTCAGTTAGAAGTATTACCTAATAAACAGTTACCAGTTTTTTTACTTCACATTATATAACCAGTGTTTGCAACGTAGTATCTGATGTCATTCACAATTTTAAGGAAGTCAGCATTAACGACAAACAGCGACAAGTATCTCTGGAAAACTACTAAAGGTATTTGTTGCTGCCTCCAATTTTGGACTACTGACCATGTGGAAGACAGCCAGTCAGCTTCACCACACTATCCATTGGTAATCAAATCGATCAGTCAGTGTCGTTATTTATGTCGTAACCTTTTGGGAGCTCAGGTTCAACTTTGATCAAACCCATCTTCTGTACAGTTGTTTGTTTTAGCTGCTGTAGATGTTAATGGTGTATGGTCACCAGGGCTGGACACTTTGTCTGACCTTTTTCATAGGCAGTGTTCATGTATAACACGCTATATATGTGTAGTGAACACTTTTCTAATGCTAGGTCGTGTGACGAGAAAACCCATTTGTAGAGAAAATTATATATTTAAAAACGGCTGGTATGGGTAGAGAAAGCACTAGTAGAGGAGCGAACAGCGTTTTTAAATATATAATGCTAGATCGGTTCGATTAATGCTACACACTCACTAACAGTTCTGTGATCACTCGTGCATTTTTTCACCAGTTAATTTACTAGGGATGTATATACATATATAACTTAATAATACACTTATAATGTACGAATCTAATGATGTATTGCAATATCTAGCTATAGGTGGCTTATTTATTACACCCGCCTTGCATAGTTTTTGCTGACTTAAAAGTAATAATTATTTGTATGGGAAAAAAGTAAGCTGAATCTGAAAATGACTTTTAGTTTGGCCCGGCATGGCCAAGCGTGTTGAGGCGTGCGACTCGTAATCTGAGGGTCGCGGGTTCGCATTCTCGTCGCGCCAAACATGCTCGCCCTTTCAGCCGTAGGGGCGTTATAATGTGACGGTCAATCCCACTATTCGTTTATAAAAGAGTAGCTCAAGTGTTGGCGGTGGGTGGTGATGACTAGCTGCCTTGCCTCTAGTCTTACACTGCTAAATTAGGGACGGCTAGCACAGATAGCCCTCGTAAACCTTTGTACGAAATTAAAAAAACAAAACAAAAAAGGACTTTAGTTTTTTAGTGTTAAGTCAGGTTTTCCCACAAAAGCTGGAAAACGAAAGTACAAATTTCATTTATTTTTTATAATTAATTATAATACATTCATACTTTCAATATATTAATTATATTTTAATATTAATTATACTTTTAGTAATAACTAGTTTGTTTTGTTTTTTTCAGATTGAATTTTGAAATTGAACTGCAATAAGTATAGTGGTATAATGGATCGTAGAGGGAGCTGGTATAGTCCAAATATATTGTGTTATATCTGTGGTAGTTTGGTAACTAAAAAAGCATAGAGGGTCCGACATGGCCAGGTGGTTAAAGAACTCGACTCGTAATCCAAGGGTCGCGGATTCGAAACCCCGTCACACCAAATATGCTCGCCCTTTCAGCCTCGGGTGCATTATAATGTTACAGTCAATCCTACTATTCTTTGGTAAAAGTGTAGCCCAAGAGTTGGCGGTTGGTGGTTGTTTCTGGTCTTACACTGCTAAATTAGAGACGGCTAGTGCAGATAGCTCTCATGTAGATTTGCGCGAAATTCAGAAAAACAAAGACAAATAAAAGCAAAGAAGCAAAATGAATGACTTTATGAAAAGCTACTATTATGCACGTTTTAGAATGACGCTGGGCGACCGAAACAAGGATTGAGCTTTGTGTATCGTTTGCCATTCTTGTGTTGAGAATTTGAGTCAATGTTCAAAAGGTTCAAGAGAAAAGCTAAGTTTTGGAACCCCTATGATGTGGGGGGAGAGCCCCAAAATCATATCAACGATTGTTACTTTTGTATATTCAACGTAAGGGGAGTCAAAGACAAAAAATAATCTTTAATTAAGTATCACGTATACCGTTAGCCATAAGACATGTTCCTCATTCAGAATCAATACCAGATCCTGTAATTTAAAGGCACCCTCAGAATCAGCTCACTCCGATCCAGAAGACTCAGGAAAGGATCTTGACTTTGCACCAGATGTTTCAATTGATCCCGAGGCAACCAGTTTATTTACATAAGCAGAACTGAATAATCTCGTTAGTGGTTTAGAATTAACAAAAGAATCAACAGAACTTCTGGGATCTAGACTAACAGGTTTGTTGCACAGGTAATCAGTCATCATTCATTCAGATAGGATGAAAAGTTACTTTACTAGTGAAGTTTTTAAATGTAATTTTTGAAATACTCAGAACCGCTAGAGAAAAAAGAAGATCTTTTCCGAATTCAGGGTCTTCGAATTAACTATGATCAGGTCTTAAAACTAAATCAGCAGGAAAAAGTTTCCAGATGCAGGCTAGTGAATTATAGGTACTGTTCCATCATGTATGAGATATTTCGTAATTTAGCTGTCATATGTCGGAGCCTGTCAGATATGTAAAACATGTATGTAGAAAGTTGACAGTTGTACATCTTGTTACACTCTATGCAACATTTGGTGTTTGGTATGTATATTTCTGGCAATATTCTTGTATTATGTCTGTTTGTTTTTCTTAATTTCGCGCAAAGCTACACTAGGGCTGTCTGCGCAGTGTAAGACTAGAAAGAAGGCAGCTAGTCATCACCACTCATCGCCAACTCTTGGGCTACTTTTTTATCAACGAATAGTGGGTTTTACCATCACATTATAGTGTTTCCACGGCTGAAAGGATGAACATGTTTGGTACGACGAAAATTCGAACCCGCGACCCTCGGATTATGAGTTGAGTGCTTTAACCACCTAGCCATTTCGGGCCCTGTATTCTGTTTAGTTACGATCACGTGTTAGTTGCTGGTGTTGATTAACGTTTCGAGGTTCCCACATAATCTGCGAATCGTAAGGCGAACCATTCATTTGGATCCTTTAAGGTATGCTACTGACATACTTTTAGTATTGGGGTATCTACTCCTCCCTGTGAGATTCCCTCCAAATTAATTCTTTAGTTTCTGTTCTCTAGGATATGGACAGTCAGCGAATAGTTCCTCTGTGATAGTTCCAATTCATTCACGAGGAACCTAAGACCATAATGCGAGTCAAATGCTTTCTCGTTATCGAGAAAGCAACCGAGAGTACATTTGTTTTTGTCAAATCTCTCTACTACTATTTTTGTTAATCGTTCTACGTGATCTATTGTTTGTCTAGATTTTCGGAGACCGTTTTTGTATTCCTGGTATTATGTCATTAATTTATTACTTATTATGCAGTTCGATAATTTTTCCAACATAGCTAGTTATGGTAATAGAGAGGTAGCTATCAGGTGAACGTGATCGAATCGCAGTCTGAAGGCAACGAGTTCGAATCTCTGTCACACCAAACACATCCGCCCTTTCAGCCTTGGAGGCGTTATAAATTACGGTCAATCCTACTATTCGTTGATAAAAGAGTAGCCCATCAATTGGCGGTGGGTGATGATCACTAGCTGTCTTCCTTCTAGTCTTACGCTACTAAATTAGGGATGGCCAGCGCAAATAACCCTCGTGTAGCTTTGCGCGAAATTCAAAACAAACCAATCCTTCCGGAACATCAGAATACTATCTTTCTTCCAAGAGCCTGGGACATACTCTGTTTTAAGTAATAAATTAAATATATTGTTAGGTGGCTGAACAAAGCTGAGTGCCTTTTCAAGCAGTACAGCTTGTATTTGATCTTTATTCCTGATGCTTTATTATTGATACTCTGATAGAGTGTACTGCTTCTAACATGATAGATAATCGCGTTACTCGTATAGCTTGTGTTTTGTCTTTATTCCTGATGCTTTGTTATTGACTTTCTGATAGAGTGTACTACTTGTAAGATGATAGATAATCGCATTACTCGTTTTGTGTTAAAATACTGTTCGCCATTTTGTGGATAGTTATGTTTCACTTAATTTATCTAGAGTTTTTGGGAATCTATTTATCTCTTTACGTATTTACTGGAAATTGTGGCGTGAAATTTTTTATGGTTTTGGTCCTAATGTTGTGTAGTATCGCACATATTTAAACCCAACTATCTAACTTTGAAATTCAGAACTCTACTTATCACAACTTGGGTTCATAATATAAAAGAAAAGAGCCGAAATTCACGTTGTTCTATTGTAAAACCGGATGTTAATTACTTCTTTGTCGTAGATGAGAACTACAGTAATTACACCAAAGTTACGGGAAACTGCTCGACACTTCCATGAAAAAGTTTCTAAATCGCAAATAATGATTGAAATGAACAAAGTCATTGGAAAACGGAAGGACCAGGTGGTTCCTTCCTAATGATTCGCCACATTTAGTAAGTAGTCTTTGCGTGCTTTCGCCTATAAACAAACGGTGTACGGAGGCCTATTGTAATTTAGACTAACCCTATTAACGTCTAATTCTTCGTCACGCCACTTTAAATAAGACTTTAATTTTATTTTTTCAGGAAGCCCTTTAATGGTTCAGTTTTAGAAAAACAATTTAATTATAATTTGAAATGTGATAAGAAGACGTTAGGGGATCAGTCTAACACTTCTGTGGTCGATTTTCCTTAATATAATCATGTTATTTTAAAACGAAAGAGTGCCTAAAATAAAAAAAAACAACAAAAAATGACAAAGTCTTCAAAGCGTATAATTTTTAAGCTTGTGGAATATTTGTAGTATTGCTTAAACGATCGAGTTATGTTTTGAATAACGAGTGTTAGAAAACACAGAATTACAGTATTTCGCTGGAAACGAGCAACTGAAAAGAGATATAGGAATGTATAATAAATGATGTTACATGTTCTTGGAGGTTTCGCTTCTTTTTTTACGTTTTCTTATATACAGTAAACTAAATCAGTTTACTTGTAGTTAATCACAAAGCTGTACAATGAATTATCTGCTCTCTGCCCTCCACGGGTATCGAAACCCACTTGCTAGCGTTGAAAGTCTGCAAACAAACCGCTGTGCTACTGGGAGGAGTGTGTGGCAAAAAAAAAATCCATACCGTGGATAATACAAGAGGGTAGGGCTGTTTATTTTACAGTGGATTCTTTCACTTAGTAAAAACTGAAAATCTCAAAGAAACATTAAACAAGGACGTGTCAGAAAAATGATAGTTAACTTGATGACACTGGTTGATCCAGCCTGGGAAAAGATTTACTCTGAATGTTAAGTAATTCAGTTTTTTTTATGAAGATAACAGTTAAATTTTCCAGCGGATTTTAAATTTTGATTTAAGATCTAATATGTCTTTCCGTTTTTATTTGGTTGAATTTAAGTACAAGGATACACTATAGGTTATCTTTGCTCTGCCCACCACGAGTATCGAAACCTGGTTTCTTGCGTTGTAAGTCCGCAGACATATACCGTTGTGCGACTGGGGACTTTAACAGATCTATTGCCAACAAAATGGTTTAGTTGTCAAGTTACTGTGAAACACTTCGACTCAGTGATTTAAAGACGAACTATTTTTGTTTTAACAAATCTTTGTTATTCCTGTCCTACGAAATTACACAATGAGCTGGCTGTGCTTTCTTCACCACTGGAAACATAATTCCCGGATTTTGTTGTTGTAAAAGTCTGTAAAATTACTTCTGACCTGCCATAGAGCCTTTCATATTACTAAGTGACCACTTACTTAAAACTATTAATACATTTTGTATTTTCAATATTTTCTGATAAAAAAGTGCTTATCCGTAGCAATTAAGATTTGTTTTAATTACATGAAAATTTCAAATAATTAGTAGATAAAGTATTCTAAATGTGAATAATAATTAACTTGCAAAAAAAAATCTTCGTAAATTACCGCTAAAATTTCACACAGAGGGAGAGAGAGAAAACAGCCTGAGTAGACAATTACGAAGGACAAGCGTTTCAACATCCATATTTACGGCTAATGTTATTTACAAATAATAAGAACAAACATGATTTTCGAGGCTTTATTCTTTCGATGTTCACCAGGTACCATTTGGTACACATATATTAACACAGGTACTTAGTAACACTTTTAAATATTCAGTACTGCGTATAATTCAGCACTGACAATGATTATGCGACTTGCACGTCACTGGATTTAGAACAATCACAGGTCATGAAAAGTTTTTACTTTTGTGGTCGAAAACAATGATGTACATATAAGAAGTTTTACTTTTGAGTTGAAGACATTAATGTGCAAATGAGAAGTTTTACTTTTGTGGTGGAAGACGTTAATAAGCAGAGAAGTTTTACTTTTGTGGTCGGAAACAATAATGTACAGATAAGAAGTTTTACTTCTGTGGTGGAAAACAATGATATGCAGATGACTATCTTCGTTTATTTATTGTTAAATCCAACGCAACACAATGAGTTATCTTTGTTCTATCCATATCTATTAAAAAAAACACAATATTTTTAGCGTTATTAGGCCTCAAAGTTACTGCTAGAATACGGGCAGCTATTCTAAACGACCATTGATCACGACCTCTGTAACGTTTTAGATGAATTTCCTTGTATGAATTTCTTATGTCAAAAGGTTTAATAAGTTGCACTGTATAAAGTGTAAACGCTGAATTCTATCGTAGCACAGCGGTTTTTACAAACATAAATTAGTTATCCAGTAACTACAGACGTCCATCATAGTGACTTTTAAAACAACAAATTAGCTATGCAGAAGTCACAGAAGTCTATCTTAGTGGTTTCTAAGACATCAAAACAGAATAAAGCCACGAAAATTATCCATTGTTAAAACACACAGAGTGAACCCTCTCACTCAGCTCTTTCTATTCAGTGACTTGCAGTGCCATCTAACGAGAACTCACAAAAAGACATTAATGTGTTGTCATGGTACCCATTCTAATATGTGCTGGATATTAAAGATATTAGCATTTAAACGTCATACAAAACACACAGAATGTTCTCTGGACTCTAACAATTATTACCTAAAGCCATTTCACAAGCTCTATGTCTTAAATTTATAGCGGATATCAATTTTATTTTTTACAAGCTTTCATTAAGTGACCAATAGATGGCACTAACTACATTTAGTGGTTACCACTTCTTGACATCTACTATGAAATTTTAATGACGTAAACTATTGCAATTTTATGAAGTATTCCTAATTTTTCATTCTATTGTTAGGTTATCTGTTTGATGACGAACTGGAAGTTTTAGTCTAAAAGGTCGTATCTGTCATAAATTTTGAACAACTAACGAAAGGGTTTCGTTTGTTTTGAATTTCGCGCAAAGCTACACGAGGGCTATCTGCGCTAGCCATCCCTAATTTAACAGCATAAGACTAGAGGGAAGGCAGCTAGTCATCACCACCCACCACCGCCTCTTGGGCTACTCTTTAACCAATGAGTAGTGAGATTAACCGGAACAATGTAACGTCCCCATGGCTGAAAGGACGAGCGTGTTTGGTGTAACGGAACATGTAAACCGCTTTATTATAAATAATTTGACGTCATAACCCTAAGCGTTCCTTCCCTGATTTTCAATCTCATTTAAAAAGTAAATTACTCTTGTAAGGATCAAACAGGATCCGAAAGTACTGTTATAATTTGTTTTTTTGACTTAACGTCAATCACACTAAAAATATTAATATTGTTATTGGTTGAGTACCTTTTGTTGAAAAAGCAAAATGTATATATATATATATACATAAACACAAAATATGTGTTTGTTTGCACCCTAACTCCTCCGTGCCTGCTAGACAAATATCAACCAAAATTTGTATGTAAAATCTATGAATTATAGAGAGTGTCTCAAGGGGCCAAAATTGAACTTAATCCTAATTTATATTTTGTAAAGCTGTTGGTTAAGAACTCACAATTTATTGAGTTAATCTCATAGGTTGATAATTTGGATAATGTTAAATAGTCTAAAGGGATTCAAGCTCAAAATATGAAAGTTACTGGACTGATTCTCAAATAACCTTTCTCATGGTCAGTTATGGGATGTAAGGTAGGATCACCTCAAAATCTTTAGATGTTAGTGAATGGACAGTAAACCGTAAAGGTTGTTTGTGAAGAATATTTTTTATTACTTTAAAATGTTAAGATAAAGGTTATTACTTGAAGTATGTGATTGATGTTAAACTTGCATTATTTTAATTAAGTTTAAATATTCCTCGTTAATTGACGGGTATTTCAGCTTGTCATAATTATAATGACCTGTAAGTATATAAGCCAACTTCTAGTTTGTTTTGAAATTAAGCACAAAGCTACACAATGGATTATCTATGCTCTGCTCACCACGGGTATCAAAATCCGGTTTCTAGTGTTGTAAGTCCACAGACATACCACTGTACCATTGGGGAGGAGGGGTAAACTAAGCCAGTTGTGACAAGTTTATTGTACTTTTAAACACTACATTCTTTCTTCGGTTCTCCAGGATTTTTCTGAATAGAAGAGTATTTCAACCATATAATATATTTGCCATAAGAATGAGTTGTTGTTTTTTTTTAATTCAAGAAATTAAATGTCGACGTGAACTATATTTTATAAACTACACTCACATCAGACTAATCGGTCTACCTCTTCAACAGATCTCTTTCTTATCCTACATAAAAGAATCAAATAATCACATCTGAAGCTGTATATTTAAAAGAGTGAAATTAATACATTTTGTTTCGTTTGTTCTGGGCCGTGGTTCAAAACTACATCACTCAACCCTAATCTGGAATTGACAGACTATAGAGAAAGCAGTAATCAACAGTACTGTATCTCAGAACGTCTTCAATGGGTATTAAGACTCTTATTGATAAGGAGAGAACAGCACTTTGACCTTCCTAGGTCATCTTCAGGTTAAGAAAAATAGAGTTTGAATGTGACCGTTGACGGACACATGTCTTAGGGACGAGAGTATAAACGGGTACGTGATTGTAGGAGGCGTTGCAGGTGGATGTTAGGTTATTAATTAGTATAGATATAAAGGTGTTTTTTTATATTAGTTTAATTTTGGTTTTAGTTGCTGTATAAGTAAGGCTTCTTTGATTTTGCGTTTGTTTATATTTGTTTCCCTACTTAATATCTGGGTGTTTTCTATGATTATGTTGTGTTTATTTGATTTGCGGTTTTCAAAAACGTGTGAAGATGTTTTTTTTTGTTCTTTGAATCAGGTTTCCATTTTTCGCTTGTTTTTCCAATATAGAAGTCGTGGCAGTTAACACATTGTATTTAATAAATAATATTCGTGTTGTGTTTGTCAGTGTAGTTTTTACATAATATAGACCTTAGTTTTGTTCCTGGTTTTTAAATAAATTTGGTGTTTACTGGAATGTTGTGTTTTGTTATAAGTTTTTTTACCAAATGTTGGTCATTTTTTCACTGATGTCAGGAACATATGGTATAAAGCAGCATAAGGTTTTGTAGTTTGTTGTATCTTGGAGTTTCTTGTTGTTTGTTTATTGTTTGTCTAGGTGTGTGTGTATAATTTTTCCACGGTTTTTAATGGAAATTTATTGATGTTAATGAAGTATTGTTTTATTTTGTCTAATTCGTCGTTAATTTTATCAGGTGAACATAGTTTTATGGCTGTATTTATTTGGTTTCTTAGTATGTTGAATTTTTGTTTTGTTTTATGTGCTGAGTCCCAGGAATGTATAATCCATAATGGGTGATTTCTCTGTGGATTTCTGTTTTGAATTGTGTATCAGTTCTAGTGCTTTTGAGGTCAAGAAATACTGTTTGGTTAGTTTTCTTCCTGAGCACAGATGAACTTAATGTTGGGGTAAATCGAGTTAACGTGATTGAAAAAAACTAAGTGTGTGTTCTGTAGATGTGAATCCAACAATTGTATCATCAACATACCTGTACCAGTATAGTGGTGGGTGTAAGGCTAAATTGATCGCTTGTGATTCAAACTGTATCATAAAATGTTGACTATAACTGGTAACAAGGGATTCCCCATACTTAAGCCATTTATTTGTAGGTAGTTTTGGTTATTGATCATAAAGTTAGTTTTGGTGGTAGTTAGTTCTATAATGGTTGCTACTTGGTTACTGGGAATGTGTATCAATGGGTTGTGGTCTTGGATATAAAGTTCTAAGAATAAAGAATAAACAGTACTATCTGCCATCTAGCAGGAGGTTACTTACTGTATGACCAAATAGTTGGATTTGGCCATCACACTCACAGC
This sequence comes from Tachypleus tridentatus, assembly GCF_004210375.1. Classification (NCBI taxonomy): domain Eukaryota; kingdom Metazoa; phylum Arthropoda; class Merostomata; order Xiphosura; family Limulidae; genus Tachypleus; species Tachypleus tridentatus. The sequence continues at coordinate 211,222,701 of NC_134837.1, forward strand.
GTGTCCTTGGCCTCAAATTGGGAAGTGTGTTTTTGCAAAACTCAAAAACAAACAAACAAACAAACCAGCAGCCTGGAACCAAGTTAAACTATAATTTGAATTCCTAAATTAATTGACTGTCGAGATATATCAAAATTATGATATTTGTCAACAAGATTGATACACAGTTTTCTTCCTTAATACAAAAATATATTTTAATATACAAACAATAATACAATTTATAATAACGGTTATTAGAAGTAATGATTTATGTACAAAAGTTTTACAAAATTGCAAACAATATGGGCCCGGCATGGCCAAGCGTGTTAAGGCGTGCGACTCGTAATCCAAGGGTCGCGGGTTCGCATCCCGATCGCGTCAAACATGCTCGCCCTTTCAGCCGTGGGGGCGTTATAATGTAACGGTCTATCCCACTATTCGTTGGTAAAAGAGTAGCCCAAGAGTTGGCAGTGGGTGGTGATGACTAGCTGCCTTCCCTCTAGTCTTTCACTGCTAAATTAGGGACGGCTAGCACAGATAGCCCTCGAGTAGCTTTGTGCGAAATTCTAAAACAAACAAACGAAGCAAACAATATTGGGTTCCTATCTAATCCAGAACATCCTCGACATCTTAGCGAGGGCTCACGACGAGCGAATTAATTCTGATTTTATATACGTATAATTCGCTTAACGAGGAACTAGCTAGCATTTCGCTGATCACATGCGAGATTTTCGCAGTTGAAATACTCTGATATCTTTGTAAAAATATTAACATCCGATGGTAATCCGCTGAAGTTAAGCGGTTTGTAATTTTCTAAAATTACAAACGTTCCTTGTCACGTATCTGTAGTTTCCCGATTAATAAATATTTATCACAGCTGTAGTTTCCGAGGTTTATAGTATACCAACGATAGCAAGTCAACAATATGGACTGTCTCTTCGCGTATTGCGATGGTTACTCGTGACAACAGTTGGGCGAAGTTTTCGAAATTTTAGCTAGAACAGGAATATTAACAATCAATGGTATTTACATCCACACGTAGTGCAATGTTGATTTATATGCGCGAGGATCTTCTACAAATTTAGTGAATAGGCGGGAATTTTGCAATGCACATTTAATAATACCGGACACGCGCATTTCTAAATATATATTTAACTGAAATAAGCATCGATATTGAAATAAATATACAACAGTAAATCTTTAACAAAGTAAGAAAGTGACGTTCAATTGTAACCCACAATAGCTTTAGAATCGCAACCCTATTATTGGGAACAGACCTCACATCAGGATATAACCAGATATTACAAGATACATGGTGATGGTGTTAATAGTTTCCTTTATTATAACGCCATTGAATTTAAATGAAAAAGGTTCTTTTCATCACCTCATGCAATCAGTATACCCTTATCAAGCATCATTATTTATCCTAATTACTTAAGTTAATATCATGTGCAATCAGTATAACCTTATCAAGCATCATTATTTATCCTAATTACTTTAGTTAATATCATGTGCAATCAGTATACCCTTATCAAGCATCATTATTTATCCTAATTACTTAAGTTAATATCATGTGCAATCAGTATACCCTTATCAAGAATCATTATTTATCCTAATTACTTAAGTTAATATCATGTGCAATCAGTATAACCTTATCAAGCATCATTATTTATCCTAATTACTTAAGTTAATATCATGTGCAATCAGTATACCCTTATCAAGCATCATTATTTATCCTAATTACTTAAGTTAATATCATGTGCAATCAGTATACCCTTATCAAGCATCATTATTTATCCTAATTACTTAAGTTAATATCATGTGACGCTAAACATTCTTTAATTGGGACAGCTTCGCACAATTAAGTAAATATTTGCTGAAAATTTGGCAATGAATAATCAATAATAACCGTCCACCTGCATGATTCTTTTGTAAACTTGAGCTAGAAACTGATAATCTAGTTTGCTTGGCCTAACCAATACCCAAATATCCAAACCCCTTAGAGTTTTGCTGCTCTAAATCGTTTGTCTTTAATAGAAATGACAAAACAAACTAAAAATGATCTTCTTTTACTCTTAGGATAAGGTGTAGTAAAAATGTTAAATCAACAGCTCACGTGAATTTTGCGAAGGTAGGCACAAAAAGTTTCATCAAATGTGATTTGTTTCTGTTGAATAATTTTGCAAGTAGCTTATATTTACTCCAAATGAGACTCCTAATTGCAGGTTGTTGAGATCTACTGTACCAAACTTGATAAAAAATCTACGAAAGTTAAATATATATAGTTTTTTGAAATGAAGTTTCCCTACTTTTAATGCGAATTAAAACAAATATAAAAAGTAGAATCAAAATTAGAAATATTATATCTCTGGCAGTTCTTAACGGATTGCCATGAAATTTGGTGCGCGAAGTAAAAATCCAGTAAAACATATCCACAGGAAACAATTGATAATTTTGATGACCGCAGTCTGACATATAGAAGTCTGGCAAATGGCTAACCTCCCACTCGTGCTAATACCACAGTGTCTCCTGTAGGTTGATTTGACCCCATGACACATTACAGTGTGTCTTGATTTAACAAACTTTATATAACTCGCGTTTGAAACAAACTGTAAAACATTCTTTGTAGGTTTATATTGATATCCATTAGAAACAAATATTATTCCAATGTCAAGAGTGGCCTTTTATTTACCTAAAGTCATAAATGCTGTGAATATCATTAACACAAGATTCGACAACAGCTGGAGTTAAACAACAGAGTTGAGGATTAATCGCAAATGAGAGCTTTCGTGTTCATGATGAGTTCAATTACTTCCAGAACTTTCTCTGTAATAACTACCTTCATTACCGTAGAAATCCAGGTAGAGGTCTGGATCGATTGTCCAAGTACTTGCGCGTTCACAGAAGAACAGTCACGTTAGAAATGAGGAGTTCGTGACAATTTCAGCGAACTCAATACACGATTTTTTTTTTTTTATCGTTCTCTCGATACGAGCCAGACCTTCCTTAGGGAAATTGGCAACAAAGAAGCTACTGACCTAACAAGGTGAGTGACAATTACAAGCCTGCCCTTAATCGTTATTTGACCTTCGATACTGAGCACTATGAAACGTTGTTTCTCGAAACTTTATCTTTAACTGAGTGCTAATTAAGGAAGACAAACACCAACAATACTTTTAGGATCTTTACGTCATGCATTTGGATGTTTAAACGTCAACGCTACTTCCTAGTTCAATTTCGAATTACGTGATTTTTCAGCTTTTTTTGTTTTGTTTTGTGTGTGCGAGTGTTTTCTGGTAACCTATTCGCTGTATAAAGCTGTTGTCATCTGTGGTTCCATCACACCCCTGGTCTAATCTGTCTAGGTGTTTGAGAAATCACCTGAGCTTGCCATCACTTGCTATTTTAAAGTGACGTTGTGAATGAAGCGTGGTTGATCTCATAATCTCGTTCACCTCGAGAACAAATATATATCAATAAGCAATGCAAGAACTCTGAAATTTGTGGGGAAACAGACAAACCAATTCTCAAAACTGATTTTATGTCTGAAATTGTGGATATTATGATTCGAAGATATCTTTGATCTAATCTGAAATCATATAACTATCCATAAATTAACTTCTGATAGAAACGAACTGTATCTTTAGAACACATCTGAGACCCCACATTTCTATCAGTATAACTAACTGACATAACTTTTATTTTGTCACTTACTGTATATAAATAACTAACTGACACAAAACAATGATTTTGGAACATCAGAACTCACCTTAGGAGGGGTGTAAATTCTATTTAGAAAGTGTTCTAAAATATTATAAATTAATAAAAGATTAAAACAGTGGCTCCATCTAGGTAGGTAGGAAACATTAATATGTAGCTTGCATTATTTCAGTGATTATCAAATAATACAGGATATAAAAAAATCAAATGCCCTTGTAATAGACTGACTTTTACACTTTAAATTTAAAAAAATTCTTAACCATGCAGGACCTTAACTCAAACTTAATCACCCCTCATCAAAAACTAAAATAACACTCATAAATAAACTATTTTTCAACAAAGCTTCTTTTTTACACTTTCTATTTCGTTAAGAAAATAATATTAATTACTATAGAATAAGATATTTATCGAATTATCTTTTTATTTAAATAGTATGAAACCTTGGCCTGGTATGGCCAAGCGCGTAAGACGTGCGACTCGTAATCTGAGGGTCGCGGGTTCGCGCCCGCGTCGCGCTAAACATGCTCGCCCTCCCAGCCGTGGGGGTGTATAATGTGACTGTCAATCCCACTATTCGTTGGTAAAAGAGTAGCCCAAGAGTTGGCGGTGGGTGGTGATGACTAGCTGCCTTCCCTCTAGTCTTACACTGCTAAATTAGGGACGGCTAGCACAGATAGCCCTCGAGTAGCTTTGTGCGAAATTCCAAAACAAACAAACAAACAAACAAACAAGTATGAAACTTTCGACACGATTACACAATTTTGTATACGCTGGTGTGTGATACGTGTATATTTCAAAAGTATATCCAGAACTCAGTCTTAAAAAAATAACAACTCCCAATTTGAGGGTCGCGAGTTTGAATCCCCATCCCACCAAACATGCTCGCCCTTTTAACCGTGGGGGGCGTTATAATGTTGCGATGAATTCTTCACTATTCACTAGTAAAAGAATAACTTAAGAGCTGGAGGTGATAACTACCTGTCTTCCCTTTAGTCGTGGGGCCCGGCATGAACAAGTGTGTTAAAGCATTCGACTCGAAATCCGAAGGTTGCGGGTTCGAATCTAGGTCGCACCAAACATGCTCGCCCTTTCAACCGTGGGGGCGTTATAATGTCACGGTCAATCCCACTATTCGTTGATAAAAGAGTAGTCCAAGATTTGGCGGTGGGTGGTGATAACTAGCTGCCTTCCCTCTAGTCTTACATTGCTAAATTAGGGACGGCTAGCGCAGATAGCCCTCGAGTAGCTTTGAGCAAAATTTAAAATAACAAATAACCCTTTACTCGTTCACTCCTAAATACTTCAAATCTTATTAAAACCATGGAAACAAATAAAACGTTATTGTGATAAATGATGTTATTTTTTATCCGTCCCGTTTGTGTATAGAAAAAAATTACTGAACGATGATGAATTATAAATTTTCGTTTTTTTGCTGCTATCAATAATATAATACCTGTTCTTTTTTCAATTTAAAAGTTCAAAGATAAATAAGCATGCGTGTGTGTGTGTTTTTCTTATAGCATAACCATATCGGGCTATCTTTTAAGCCCAGCGAGGGGAATCGAACTCCTGATTTTAGCGTTATAAATCAGTAGACTTACCGCTGTACTAGTGGGGAGAAGCACGTAAGAATTATATGGAATTGTTTAATAAATAAATTATTATATCCAAGATAAAAATTTTGTTATTGTATTGAACGCCGAAAAAAAACACAACAAATTATTATTTCTTGAAAGCGATAAAATCTCATGAGGAATTTAAAACTTTTATAAACTGAATTCTGATAAATATTTTTCCTATCCAGACGCCCTCTAGTGGCACTGCGGCATATCTGCGGACTTACAGTGATAGTAACCAGGTTTCATTACCCGTAGTTACTTATCTGTAAACAAACAAACCCTTTCTTGGTTAATGTCATTAAGGCTAATCTTTGTTAATGGGCAGCAGTATTAATAGCTTATTGTTCGCTGTTTTACCTGTTTACTCAGGAAATCGTTCCTAACTCAGCCCGACATCGTACCTGATTATCATACACGCTGTTTTCTCTATTAGGTAATGTTTGTTTAATTTAAATTTTACGCAAAGCTACACGAGGGCTTTCTGCGCTAGCTGTCCCTAATTTAGCAAAGACCGTCAGACCGTCAGGCGATTGGAAATCGTATTACGTAACCTAATACACTAGGGGTTTCGTCCAGGATAAATTATAATACATAACAACTTGCTGTGGTTGTAAGCCCTTAAGCTTAAAGATGGGTCATACTAGGAAGAGTGCGGAGCATTGGTACTTTTTAAAATAATTGAACAAAATCCCACATCGATTTTCTACGTGTTGCAGTTAATACTGGCTGAGGATGAAAAGTTTCATACAACTTTATTCTACTATTGGATATACCACCTACTGAACCAAAAGTTATACACTGTTGTTGTAACAGCTAATTTTACGTGATGTTTTAAATTATTCGGTAAAATCAATGAAAAGTTCTGTCTGTTTAACGATAATGAAACCGATTTATTTCTTGGAACTGCAACGGACAAGGTCTACAGGCCACGCTCGTTGATAGGCCTAACTTACAAATCACACTAAACAGTCAGCTATTTATTAAACTATTCGTAATCCGAAGGTCGCGGGTTTGAATCTCCGTCACACCAATCATGTTCGCTCTTTCAGCCGTGGGTGCATTATAACATGACGGTCAATCCCACTATTTGTTGGTAAAAAGAGTAGCTCAAGAGTTGGCGGTGGGTGGTGATGACTAGCTGCCTTCCCTCCGGTCTTACACTGCAAAATTATGGGAGGGCTAGTGCAGATAAACCTCGTGTAGCGTTGCGCGAAGTTCAAACCAAACCAAACCAATTGTATTAAACTTCCTTGTGTATCTATAACGCAGCATAAGACTGTTTGACTGACACTCTCTCTGGTTTCTATATATCACATTTCCCCTCAATTTCCTGTATATTCGAGATGCCATCAGAGCAAGACGCTCAGAAATCTTACGTAATGTTAGACAATAGGAAGCGAGGTGTTTGTGAACTAAAGAAGGAAAATTCATTGTAGAATAAACGCGACAATTTTTTTCAATGATGTATAGTTAATTGAACACACACTCACACTTTAAAACATACAAGTTTTGTCAAAATTATTTTGAAATAGAAGTTTGGTGAATTTATTTCAGGTTTGAAGTGAGCTTTATTTTTGTTATTAAGATAGACCTCTACATAAGTAAGCGATTATTTTTTTCTATCTTAATAATTTAACCATGTTTAATTGAAATGCGAACAAACATTTTACTCGAATGACAATGCTACTATTATTCGTGCAATAGTTAATATTTATTAGGCTTTTGTCTATTTTATCTGTGCAATACCCCAGTTAATTTTAATATCTGTTTCTAATGGTGGTAAATAAATTATATTTAATAAGTTTAATCGTCACTAGGTAGAGACACTAGCAAATGAGCCTCGTTTTATTTTCTGTTAGTCTTTTGCTAGCTGTTGACCGCAAAATTGTACAACGGGATATTCAGGCAGTTTCAGTGAGGGCATCGAAACTCGTTTCTTAGCGATGTAAGCCTCACAGATGCTGAAGACTTGTATTTCAAGTTTTTAGTATAAAAATTATGATTTTTTAAATAGATTTTTACTTGCAATTTTGGTTTAATAAAAATAACTCAATATACCAAAGAGAAGTTTCATTTCGAGTCACATTTAACGTCTTCGAAACATTTTTTTTTTTCCACATTAAACTGGTGGTTCTAGAAAATACGTGTTAAACATCATGCGATCATTTATTATCGATTGACTTAAAGCTCTGTATGAACTATGTAGTACTTACAACTTACAGTCACCTACATTTGACACATCAACTATCCCCTGTCTGCTGATATGTTATGATACCGATCACCCCTACTTGTCAGGACTGTTCCTTATTTTATATTGTTTAAATATTGTATTCCTTAAGGAGTTACAACGCTAAAATCCGGGGAACGAACATGCGCGGTGGATAGAGCGCAGATAGCGCAGGCCCGCTATGGTTTTATTGTCTTTATGTTTACTATAATAATTCATGCACGCTAAATTTGAAAACTACATCCGTTTTGTCTATATCACGTACAGTTTGTTTGTTTTGAATTTAGCGCAAAGCTACCTGAGGGCTATCTGCGCTAGCTCTTCCTAATTTAGCAATGTAAGACTGGAAGAAAGGTATGTAGTCATCAACACCCACCGCCAACTGTTGGGGTACTCTTTTGTCAACGAATAATTGGATTAACCGTCACATGGCTGAAAGGGCAAGCATGCTTGGTACGACGGGGATTCGAACCCCCGACCCTCAGGTTATCTCGTACAGATATTTCACAAGATGCAATATATACTTTTACGAAAATAAATCAGTTTCATTAAAATCGGATCACATTTTGTTATGCTTTAAATGTTGGCTGTAGATTTCTCTAAACCAATCGCGACGTGAGAGATTTATCAATCGGTCTAGAATCCAAACATAGTGAAAATAGTAATATTAAATATTTTTGTGGTAAACGTAATAATAATTTGATCTAAGTAAGAGGTTTTCGTCTCAATTTGTTAAAAAAAATCCTTCTATATACTAATGTATATTTTCAAAACCTGCTTATTTAAATTATAGAAAATCCGTTATTAAAACCAAATTAATTTTTATGATATTTAAATTCTCAGGCCTGTGTAGCCCATTGTGCAGCTTTGTACTAAAAAAACACATTATTATCAATATGACGTTTTAGAATAAGCAAACCAAATTCAACCTAAATGCCATGTGTACACACCTGAAAGTTCTCTATTGTTCATAACTTTTCCGGGGCCCGCCATGGCCAAGCGTGTTAAGGCGTTCGACTCGTAATCCAAGGGTTGCGAGTTCGAATCCCAGCCGCACCAAACATGCTCGCCTTTTCAGCTGCGGGGGCGTTATAATGTGACGGCCAATCCCACTATTCGTTGGTAAAAGAGTAGCCCAAGAGTTGGCGGTGGGTGGTGATGACTAGCTGCCGTCCCTCTTCTCTTACACTGCTAAATTAGGGACGGCGAGAACAGATAGCCCTCGAGTAGCTTTGCGCGAAATTCAAAACAAACAAACAAACATAACTTTCCGTGATGGAAATTTTAAAACTAACTCGAACAAGGTAGCTTATTAGACTCTAGAGTTCAGTTTCGGTTTTGTTTTCTGTGAATTATCTTGCATTTTATCTTGTACTTGCCTCCTCCCAGCGGAACAGCGGCACGTCTGTGGGCTTACAACGCTAGAAACCGAGTTTCGTTACCTGTGGTGGGCAGAGCACAGGTGGCTCATTGTGTAGCTTTGAGCTCGCTTATAAACAAACAAATCTTTGTAGCAATTTAAAGCAGCTCCAATAAGCTCGGGCTACGTACATGTATGTTTCAGCATTCTTAAACTGGGCATGTTATAAGGATTTACGTGTTAAACTGTAAATCCGAATATGTATGGTTCGCGCCTCATTGCAGCACTTCGAAGTTGTAAGAACGTTATAGGAGCGTGGCAGAATTCTTCAATTTGATTAGAAAAGTCAAAGAGTAGGCGGTCTGTAGTGTTGAGTAACCGCTTTCCATCTGGACTGTCAGTTCAAAATTAGGAAAAGTCATGCAGGATATTTCTCAAACAAACGTTATAACCAGGAAGAGAAAATTTGAGACTCCATATAGTCTCCGCTCTTAACGTCGACTTCAAGGACTTTCTGTCAAATGAATGTCATTTAGGTAATTACCAATGACGAAAGACACGCGATAAAACTGAAAGTCAACATTTTAAAAATTTGCAGCGACCATTAATATTGTTACGCAAAAATAATTATGAAGAATGGAGATTTAATTAACTCGTAACGTGATAGCATTATACGAATAACTCAACCTATTGTGGTTTGGTTTTGTTTTTTTAATTTCGCGCAAAGTTACACGAAAGCTATGTGCGCTAGCCATTCCTGATTTAGCAGTATAAGACTAGATGGACGGCAGCTAGTAATCACCACCCACCCCCAATTCTTAGGCTACTCTTTTACCAACGAATAGTGGGATTGGCCGTCACATTATAACATTATCATGTTTGAACCATCTAATAAAGCACGATTATGTTTTTAAGCAGGAACAGTCCAACAGAACTATCATTTATATGTTTGCCAAATATTTCGTACTAAAACATGCAAATAAATACCAAATTAGGTTTATAAGGTTAACGCTTTTGACACTGTGAGAGATATTTTATCAACAAACAGTGTATCCAGTTTAGTAAACTCCAGAACAACAGAATGCTTGATAGACAAATAATATCTATACGTAATGGCTTGTCCTTGTTATACCTTCTTTAATAATATTCCTTTCAGTTCGTGATGGCATTTGTATGGATACCTGGCCATTAGCGATGACATGCGTTTCCTACACGTACAACAGAGAAATTGACTCAAATATCTGTTCTGTTTTCTAATGACTCGGTAAGGCTACAGTACACCGAGAACTCGATACTACAGGCATAACGAAATTGGAAGGACGAGACAGCTCGATCCAATCTATTAATCGTTTCCAAAAAAAAATCAAAGTACGTCTTTTGTGTCTTTAAAACTTCCAGTTTTTTTTTTATTTCTGTACATAAATAAAAACTCTTTGTTCCTTTGTGTGATGGTGTTACGTGCGATTAAAATATTTGCAAAATGTTACGTTTTTAATCATTTGACTTACTTGCATACATCTGTTATCTGACACTGTATGCTCTCCAGTAGCAAGGCGGCATGTATGCAGACTTGTAACGCTTGACACACGGCTATATCTACGGGGGGACAGGCTAAGATAGCCTGTCGTGTAGCGTTGTGGATAAAACCAACCCGACATTGTATACGTTCCATCATATTTAACAAGAATAAATTATGGAACTAAAAAGATGAAATTTTATAGTCAACTTTGAAATGGTAGCATTAGAAAAGAGTTAGATGAAATATAATTTGTCGCCCCACCAGTGACACAGCGGCATGTCTGCGGCATTACAACGCTAGAATCCGTGTTTCGATACCAGTGCTAGGCAGAGCACAGATAACTTATTGTGGAGCTTTGTGCTTTATTACAAACAAACAAAACTATTTGTGTTTTTTTTTTAATTTTAGGTGCAAAACTTATACAGAGGGCTATGTGCGTCAGGCACACAGGGATCAAAACCTGAGTTTTAGCGTTATAATAAGCTGCTAGCATTTGAGCCACTATCGTCTATGAAAGCTATTATAGTAAAGCAACTACTTTTGTCATATGTTATTCAAATTACATAACACGTTAACAACAGATTTGGGTGGTGGTGACTAGCTAGCTGCCTTCCATCTTGTCTTACACCACTAAATTAGAGACGGCTAGCACAAATATCCCTCGTGTAGCTTTGCACAAAATTTCAAATAACTGAACATTTAAGTACCTTTATATATTTCTATGTGATATCTTCAAAGGTTCAGGACGATTGACAGGAAAGGTTTATTGTTTTCCTTTTTTCTTTTACAAATTTTGGGAGAAAATTCCAGTTTTTTTTTCTATTACTAATAGTAATTTTTAACAAGCAAGTCTATTCATCACATTATTATTATAATTTTATTATAATGTTATGTGATTACTATAGGGCTGGGAAGTCAAGCTTTATTGCACCATGACAAAGTGGCCTTCTATTATGGCGACCTAGCAACACGACCCTGGTGGCAACTCTGGGAACTATGACGTATTCTTCTTTAATTTCCTGAGGCAACCAATCAGCGTGAGGCAGCATCGTTTGGGTGCTTAAGTGCGAGAATTACTACTGGCTGGAAAGCCAAGTCTTGCTTACCACCTGCAGTAAAACGGCCGTATTAATCTGCTTTAATTTATTTTAATATCTCACAACCGGCTGCAAATGACTCATAAGGTTTTAATTGTTCGGTTTTATGAGCACCTATACCTGATCTTTGTGTTTTCCAACCCCCAAGTTAGCTTTTTCAATATTGATTAATTTTTATAGACAGTGCGCTTCTACTTTTCAGTGGTCCTAACTCTTTATATGTCTCTTACTACAGAGGAACGTTTTAACACTCCTACGAAAAGACGTTTCTAGTCCTGATTTCTCCAAGCCCGTTCCCCTGGCTGTGGTTTCGCTAGATAGTAGATAGGGACAGTGGGAATCTTGTTAATCCATTCATTAATGGATTTAAATGGCAATTTCATTTAAATACAAAATTATTAGCCTAATATTAATAACCTTTCAAGTTGCTCTGGGGCCTATTAGGCCCCACTTTTCGTAGGAGTGTTAACCCTTCCGCTATGTAACTTATACTTTTATTTTATTCGTCTTTTATTCGCTACGTCTTTGTTCTTGGTGCTGTTGAAGCAATAGTCGTATTATTATAAACGCACACAAAAACTTTAATAGCCTATTAATAATAAAAATCTCTAAATAACAAAGTATCAGTTTTTTTATAAGAGAATGAAGACTTCAGTTATTAGATGTTAACAAACTAACAATGTCTAGAAACATAAAATCAGCTCCTAATGTCAGACTGCATTTGTGAAAACAATGTTATTTTTTTAGATGGGAAGTTATTCAAAACAACGAAGGCACACAGGTCCTTCTGGATGCATGCAACGTATCTACACAATTTGAGAAAGTTTAGTTGGAAGTATCTTAAACTCTAGCCACGTATTTAATCTGTTTTGCTGTAGTCGATGATCTCGCATCCTTGCAATAACTCTGCAGAGTAGTTTCCGTTACAAGAGGCTCTTGAAGCTGTCATACCCAAAACACACAACTACTTCCTGCACGATGATGATGGTTTTTCAGCTCAGTTTTCAGCAGTGATCTGAGTGTATGAGTTGTTTGTGAATTTCGTGCAAAGCTTCCAGAGGGCTATCTGCACTATCCGTCCCTAATTTAGCAGTGTAAGACTAAAGGGAAGGCAGCAAGTCGTCACCATCAGCCGCCAACTATTGGGCTACTCTTTTACCAACGAATAGTGGGATTGACCGTCACATTATAAAGCCCTCACGGCTGAAAGGACGAGCATGTTTGGTGTGACGAGGATTCGAACCTGCGACCCTCGGATTACGAGTCTAACGCCTTAACCTATCTGGCCATGTCGGGCCCTGACTGTAGGAATATTTTAAGTCGAAACAGACTGACAAATGTCATTCCCCCACGACTTTATACGGTATGTGGCTGTGAAGAGAATTCCTGATTTGAATATTCAAAATTTGAATACGAAACGAAAACAGAGGTCATTTGACTTCGCTAAGATCCAGACGAGTTCCATTGTGATTAACAAAAGGTTATCATTGGACATGAAAAGTTGTTTTTCTTTTATGTAATAGTAAAAAAAAATCTGTAAAACACAAAATGTGAAACCGCAAGTTGGCACATATTTTCATGTAGGCCTACCAAGCCATCGTGCCAAATTTAGCGAAGATTCATAAAATCACAGAGCGTAAAATGTGAAACCGTAAGTTGAAAGGTATCTTCACGTGGGCTTAACAAACCTTCATGCCAATTTTAGTGAAGATCCATCAAAAAGGACAAAAATGCCCAAGAAACCGCCGAATGCGAAACACAAAACTAAAAAATTATATGTACCCCTGCACGAACCTAATAAATCTCCATACCAATTACATAGATATATAACACGTTTCTACTCCTGTTGATTTCTCTAAGCCCGTTCTCTTGACTGTGGTTTCACTAGATAGTAGATAGGGACAGAGAGAATCTCGTTTTTTTTTATTTTCTCAAAACAGCTACACGAGGGCTATCTGAGCTAGCCGTCCCTAATTTAGCAGTCTAAGACTACAGAGAAGGCAGCTAGTCATAACTACCTACCGCCAACTCTTGGACTACTCTTTTAGCAAAGAATAGTGTGATTGACCGTCATATTACAATGCCCTCACGGCTGAAAGGGCGAGCATGTTTGGTGTGACGGGGATTCGAACCCGCGACGCTCTGATTACGATTCTAACGCCTTTACCCTTTCTAACGAAACTTTTCATAGTTTCTCCGTACATTATAAATTGTTTTCTATACATTGAACAAATATTTATTATGAACACCTAGCATCCATACAGCGATTATCAATATCGATTATTTCCAAAGATAAGTAGTTATATTAAATAAAATTGTTTCACAATGTCCAGTATTTCCATCGACAAGTGGTTGTTAAACAAAAGCACTTCACAATGTCCGGTATTTCCAACGAGAAGTGGTTATGTTAACAAAAGCACTTCACAATGACCATATTTTTATCGATAAGTAATTATATTAAACAAAAGCACTTCACAATGTCCAGTATTTCCATCGACAAGTGGTTGTTAAACAAAAGCACTTCACAATGTCTAGTATTTCCATCGACAAGTGGTTGTTAAACAAAAGCACTTCACAATGTCCAGTATTTCCATCGACAAGTGGTTGTTAAACAAAAGCACTTCACAATGTCCAGTATTTCCAACGACAAGTGGTTGTTAAACAAAACCACTTCATAATGTCCATATTTCCAACGACAAGTGGTTATGTTAACAAAAGCACTTCAAAATGACCATATTTTTATCGATAAGTAATTATATTAAACAAAAGCACTTCACAATGTCCAGTATTTCCATCGACAAGTGGTTGTTAAACAAAAGCACTTCACAATGTCCAGTATTTCCATCGACAAGTGGTTGTTAAACAAAAGCACTTCACAATGTCCAGTATTTCCATCGACAAGTGGTTGTTAAACAAAAGCACTTCACAATGTCCAGTATTTCCAACGACAAGTGGTTGTTAAACAAAACCACTTCACAATGTCCATATTTCCAACGACAAGTGGTTATGTTAACAAAAGCACTTCACAATGCCCAGTATTTCTATCGATAAGTATTAAATAGGAATGCGTTTCTCCTGTAAATTACATTCAGTAAAAATGAGTTTTATAAAACAAAAAGAGTGAACGAAACATTATACGCAACCAGAATTTAATGAGAATTGTTTAACACAATGCAACCTAATATAAAATATTACAGATAAATGAAAATGGAGGAAAATATTGATTTTCTTTTGTTTACTATTAAGAAAACTACTTTTGCAGAAAATAGTAACAATCTAGTGTTAAAGCTTGGTTCAAGAGCGAAACGATGAAAGGTGTCCTTTTAATAGAACACAGAGAAGATTCTACACGACGCAAAGTCGCCTTTTACCCATTAGGTAAACGGAGATAAAAAAGAAAAGAAATTGTCTCTAATAGCAATTGCACTTACGGCTTTACTTCAACTGCATCATATACTACTGAAGACAGCGTAACTTTGGTAACAATTGACGCATCATTCTCGTTTCCAGAGTAGTACCATAAATACGATTTAGAAAGATAATGATTGATGTTGTGATGTCTGATAAGAGACAAATCAAACTTAGAAAATTAGGGCGTGCTTTAGATGGATAGTTTAGGTTTACCAATATTCTGACTGGAAGAAATACACTGTTGTATTAAGTCTTTTGTTTTCGGAGAATTACCGTTTTGTGTCATTTAACAGACAAGAATTTAAGGCTTAATATTAAACCGATAATCTTAAACCGAGATCTCTGTATCGTTAGTTATGTGATTATTATGAGAGATCCTTGAAGAATAAAGCTGGTTTTACTTATCACATGTGGTGGAACAGTTGCTATATCCTGCTTCAATTCTACTGATTTTTTAAAATTTTGTTAAGGCACTTTTAAATATGAAATTATATAGACTTGAACACCCGTTCATCAACTGAATTATTTCTCGTCCAAATATGAGGTTTCTGAATACGTACATCAGTTGATACACCAGCTGTTTGTTGTTTTCAAGATATTAATTCTTATAAAGATTGTACCTATACCACTGAATAGGCCTCACCTCTTCTGAAACCTATAGGTTACCTTGGCAGATATGAGAAAGAAATAGCTACACAAGCTGTTATCGTTTTCATGACCAACCTTACAGCATAAACATGGAATATCATCTCTTCTTTTCACCAATATTTCTGATTAACTTCAGTACATTACCAGAAGAGGTTGTGTTCTGTGGTACCAGCATGTTCAACCAACATGTGAATGTTAGTCACACCAATATTTCTGATTAACTTCAGTACATTACCAGAAGAGGTCGCGTTCTGTGGTACCAGCATGTTCAACCAACATGTGAATGTTAGTCACGTTAGCCACTTTCTTATGTAAAGGAAGACATAACTGGCTCTCTTACATTTTAATTTAATCTTGGTTAAACAGCGAAATACAACCGCAGGAAGTCAAGCAGTGGATGTCAAAGAAACCACAGATGTATACTATACATGATTTGGTGGTGTTATCTCTCCAACATTGTTATCACTAGGAGACATGGGATGCAGTATATACAAAATCAAGGCAAGCACACCTGTCATGGGAAATATAGGGAAGATATATTAGTATGTGCCATCGATTGTATGGCGCAACGTTCACGTACACATGGTATTCCATAGGATCTACGACTCAAAATGGAATGATTAAGAAAGAAACCGAAAGATTTTCTCAACTCTCCATCTAGCGCCTCGTACAGGACAGACAGCTCTCGGCTAGTACAACGGTAAGTCTACGGATTTACAACGCTAAAATCAAGGGATTCAATTTCCCTCGACGGACTCAGCAGATAGCCTAACGTGGCTTTGCTTTAAGAAAAACACAGAAACACACGTATAGGACAGACATAAAGCTGCACGGGCTATGTAGGCACTTTGAGAATTATTTTTAATATCTCTGATTTATGTCGTGTTCTTTCACAAATCCCCAAAGGTGGAGCATGTCAGGGAACCATTACCGAATGATTCCATGACCACGTGCTATGATTTCCCCCTTTATAATCTTATAAAGATCGTGTTCGTTAACAAAAAAAAAAACAACAACATGTGTTTATTATTTGTTGGTCAGTAAACTAAAATGACTCATCTTGTTACTTTTGTAAACTGCCGTGTGTTTTAAAGCAGTAAAGAATTCTTTACTCCCTTTTCTCTCGCCCCCCCTCCCCAATGGCTTAGCGGTACATCCGGGTTTCAATACTCATGTTAGGCAGAGCACAGGTAGCCCATTGTGTGATTTGGGCTTAACTTCAAAGAAACAAACATTTTCTCTTGAAATGCTTTCATTTCGCACACTGTACTTATTTATATATTGCATGCCGGTGTAAACAAGACATTAACACTCAAAATAAATGTTCTCATAATACCAAAAACACTGTAGTGCCAGTCGTGGTTTGTGTTTTAATGAAACGTTTTTGAAGAACCTGAAGTGTCCAATAAAAACAAATAAGGTTGGTATTATAACGATTTTACTGTCAATATTTATTAATTATTTTTAGGTTCAGTACACAACTAGAAAATGTCACGAACGACAAACTTAATAAATTGGAATCTAGAGATTGAAATGTGGTGGAGTAAGAGATGAACGTTATGGCCACATTTTCAGAAAAAGATGAATTCCTTCCACCAATCAATAGGGCATTCTGACGTATAAGACTCTGTTTCTATCACAATTTTGGTAAATAGTCGGATGAAGTCACATTTACATAACAAAATCGGTGCTCAGAATACCACTGGAAAATTGGATGCACCGGTTTTCTTTTCCCTACTGTTTTTTGTTCTCTAAACCACCACAACAGATTCCACCTCTTCTTACCAGCTGTTGCGTAATACTAACAGAAATGTCGTGACACTTCTAGACGAAAGATTTGCGTCAAAGTATACCTACACTCACTTTGAGTTTTCCATAAATTACTTATTATGATCATTTCTTAGGCAGCAGCACCTTCAATTAACTTGCAACTGTCAAT
This sequence comes from Tachypleus tridentatus, assembly GCF_004210375.1. Classification (NCBI taxonomy): domain Eukaryota; kingdom Metazoa; phylum Arthropoda; class Merostomata; order Xiphosura; family Limulidae; genus Tachypleus; species Tachypleus tridentatus. The sequence continues at coordinate 211,240,220 of NC_134837.1, forward strand.
CTGACATACTCGTATCAAGACGTAACTTCAGCAAACAATCGAATTACAGAACATTGTTCCTGTTCTGTAGTATAATCCAGGAAGAGACTTCGAACCTGCGTGTGTGTGGAGAAGAAATAAGTTCATACAAAATAATATAACTGATTTTAATGTGCTTTCAGTAGACTCTTCTCATGTGAATAATTGCTGTCCAAAGCATTCATAAAACATTATCATAAAGTAAGTCATACCAGAATATTTCTCATGCCTAGTGTGGCCTCGAGGTTAGTTTGCTCGAACTGGGAATTCAAGGGTTCATAGCATGCGGCTCGTTGCCATAAACACGTGCTCTAAACATTGTAGTCAAGGGAGCGCTTCAGAAGAGATGATAGAATAATTGGGTTTCCTTGATTAGAACTGCCCAAGAGTTTATGGTCGGTTGTTGATTCTCTCTAGCTTATTAGTTCAATATAAGGGTTTGCTAATCTGGAGCCGAGCATAAAGCTAAGTAATGGGCTATCTGCACCCACTGCCGTTATCGAAACAGGTTTTAACGCTTAAGTCCTGAGACTTATCTTTGTGCCACTGAAGGCTCAACAAATGCACACATATTACTCATAAAACTTGTGAGTAAATTATGAAATAAAACATACTTCTTTTCATATCCACATACCACTGGTGGCTTTGGGATAAGTCTGAGGTTATATCTCTAATAATTAGTCTGTGGACTCCACACATATAGCTTATTGTGTACTTTGCTTTTACCTTCCTCATCTGCCGTTGAAGGTTGCTGTTCTAAAACAAGGTGAGAGGCTTGGGTACTTGAAAGGTTGTGTTTATTTACAGTGAAAGCAAGGTGAAAGGATTGGATCATTGAATGGTTGTATTTATTTACAGTCTAACAAGGTAAGAGGCTTGAGTCATTTAAAAATTATGGTTATCCTGTTCTCCATGTTTATTAATAGTCCTGGTTTGACGTTGATAGAAATAATACATTAATTAACTTTCAATGTAGTTCCCTCAAGATACTGTGGTACTTCAGGGTAGATATTAATTAATAGTTTACATTGTTGACATTTTATATTCTGTGAAACTACTTCCCTGGTATTTAAAATCAAAACCTATTGTATAGTGGTTAATAACAAACAATCACATCCATATATTTTGAATGAAAAGAACCCTTGCAATCGTTATAAAATGAAGAACCAATTTATATGATAGCAGCCACCTAAACGTTTATGGAAGTAAGAAATATGTCGATTTCTGTTGAAAAGCTGAACGTTTTTGCAAATAGCTATTATAATTTTTTTTTGAAAAACAATGAATAATAATTAATTCAAGTAGTTGTTATAATAAGTGTTCGGAATTCTAGACAATGAGAATATCTAAAAATAATTAATTCAAGTAGTTGTTATAATAAGTGTTCGGAATTCTAGACAATGAGAATATCTAAAAATAATTAATTCAAGTAGTTGTTATAATAAGTGTTCGGAATTCTAGACAATGAGAATATCTAAAAATAATTAATTCAAGTAGTTGTTATAATAAGTGTTCGGAATTCTAGACAATGAGAATATCTAAATCTAGAGACGTTCATTTCAACAATATCTGAATAATATTTGTAGAGCACTTTAATTTCTGTATCAAATTAATATGACAAACCTACACAACAAGACGATTACCAAAACGGGGTCGATACTTAATCTAAACTAGTATTTAGTTAATACGACTTGTAAAGAACAAAACCGAGATGAAGTATAATTAATTTATTTGTATCCATATATTAATTAAGCTGTTTCGGCTAATTTATCAGAATTCAAAGTCAAGTTCTACTGCTTTCATTTTCCCCAACAAACTTCCGTTTCTAAAGCATTCTGTTGTATTAGTGAAAAGTGACACAATGGGATATCTGTGCTGTGCAAAACACTGGTATCAAAACCTGGATTTTTGCTTTGCAAGTGTATTACTACAGCTGATTTACCGCACAGAAAAATCATAGACGAAGTTAATAATATTTTTACTAATTATTGGTCAGAGGTCGTCATTAATTAACTTGAACAAGGTAGCTTATTATACTTTAGTGTTCAGTTTCAGTTTTGTTTTCTTTGAATTATCTTGCATTTTATCTTGTACTTGCCCCCTCCTAGTGGAACAGCGGCACGTCTGTGGGCTTACAAGGCTAGAAACCGGGTTTCGTTACCTATGGTGGGCAGAGCACAGGTAGCTCATTGTGTAGCTTTGTGCTCGCTTGTAAACAAACAAATATTTGTAGCAATTTAAAGCAGCTCCAATAACCTCGGGCTACGTACATGTATGTTTCAGCATTCTTAAGCCGAGCATGTTATAAGGATTAGCGTGTTAAATTGTAAATCCGAATATGTATGGTTCGTGTACCATTGCAGCACTTCGAAGTCGTAAGAACGTTATAGGAGCGTGGCAGAACTCTTCAATTTGATTAGAAAAGTCAAAGAGTAGGCGGTCTGTAGTGTTGAGTAACCGCTTTCCATCTGGACTGTCAGTTCAAAATTAGGAAAAGTTATGCGGGATATTTCTCAAACAAACGTTATAACCAGGAAGAGAAAATTTGAGACTCCATATAGTCTCCGCTCTTAACGTCGACTTCAAGGACTTTCTGTCAAATGAATGTCATTTAGGTAATTACCAATGACGAAAGACACGCGATAAAACTGAAAGTCAACATTTTAAAAATTTGCAGCGACCATTAATATTGTTACGCAAAAGTAATTATGAAGAATGGAGATTTAATTAACTCGTAACGTGATAGCATTATACGAATAACTCAACCTATTGTGGTTTGGTTTTTTTAATTTCGCGCAAAGTTACACGAGGGCTATGTGCGCTAGCCATCCGTAATTTAGCAGTGTAAGACTAGATGGACGGCAGCTAGTCATCACCACCCACCCCCAATTCTTAAACTACTCTTTTACCAACGAATAGTGGGATTGACTGACACATTATAACGCCCCCACCACTAAAGGGGCGAACATGTTTGGTGTGACAGGGATTCGAATCCGCAACTTACAATTCTTATTTAAACTACAGTTACCAAATAGTATAGTAAAAGAATATTTTACCAAATATAAAAACAAATAGTATCGAAGGTTATGAAAGATATATAATTTTAAAGTTATTAAATATGTTTAAATTATACCAACTCACTATTATAATAAATTACCATATTTTATCAACTTTTAAAGTTAGAATAGATCATGATAAGATACAAGACAAGAAAGGTTAGGTTATTATAAATTCCCTGAAGTAAACAATAACAACGAATAATTACCGAAACCTTTGAACAATACTAACAAGGTATCTTAACGAAGCAAGCCCATAATTGTAAGAAACGCAAGAGCACGTGATTAACTACTACCTTCTCCATAAAATCGAGGAAAGCGATCTGTAACTAGTGAGAGAAATCCCATTTTGTTATATATATATTTTTATTACACACTCTACGTCTGAGTGTACTACAGTTAATCAAACTACGCCATAGTCGCTGTAACATTAAGTTTTTGCGTTTAAAATTAAGATTTGCAACTTATCAATCGAGTTATGAGTGTTTAAATACCTTTATGTGGTGTGTTTTAAGGAGGATAAGGTATATCACGGACAACGTGATTTACAAAAAATGGACTGGCAAATGTTACAGAAAAAAATATCTTGGTTCTGGCTGATGACAATCGCCACAGTAGTAGCCACCAGCCGCCTTTCGATACGTCATCTAAATCTTAGTGTGAAAACTGAAAGAGAAAGACTCGACAATATTAACTTGAACTCGAAATTATCGGGCGTTGCTTTACTACTGAGCTAACCAAGAGCACGAGACTCCCCTCTTAATGGTCATATATAAATTCTATAATATATTAGTATGGCCCACCATACAAAGTTAAGATAAGATCACACACTAAATCACATATTAGTATGGTCCACCACATAACGTTATGATAAGAGCACACACTAAATCATACACTGCTGGCTAAAATCTTAAGGCCAATGAACATAAAGACAAAATATGCATTTTGCGTTGTTAAAATCAACCGCTTATTTGAGTAGAACTTTGAAAGATGAAAATAAGAAAAGGGAAAATAAAAAAAACCTTTTTTAGCATTTAATAGGGGAAATGTGAACACTATGAAATTAGCCTAAATACTAGCTGGTCAAAAGTTTAAAATCGTACCAAAAAGAAGTCCTAAACAGGGTAGGAGATGCCCAACAAGAGGTCTCAGTAGTGAGTTACACGGCCGTCATTGCGAATAACTTCAAACATTCGCTTTGGCATGGTCGATATAAGCGTTTGCAGAAGGCTGGCTGGAATGTTATTCCAAGTGATGAAGATGGCTTCACGAAGATTATGCACTGTTTGGAATTGACGTTCACTTCTATAGACTTTCCTTGCCATCCACCCCAAACATTTTCAATTGAGTTGCGTTTGGGCGAATATGCTGGATGGTCAAAAAAAATCAAATTATTTGCCATGAAAAAGTCTTTTGTCTTTCGGGCATGGTAGATTGCAACGTTGTCCTACTGAAAGATCCAGTCATTTCCACACAAACGAGTGCCTTCAGTCAATAAGGATGCTCTATCAAATATGACAATGTAGCCAGCTGCTGTTTGACGCCCCTATATAACCTAAAGCTCCATTGTTCCATGGAAGGAGAAAGCACACCAGATCATGATGGAGCCTTCTCCATTGTGTCGTGTAGAAAATGTCTCCGGTGGGATATCCTTATCGTGCCAGTAACGTTGAAAGCCATCTGGACCACCAAGGTTAATGTTTTTTCTAATCAGAGAACAAACCTTTGTTCATTTTTCTACGTCCCATGTTTGGTGCTTTTCAGCGAAGTTTAACCGAGCTGTTTCGTGGTGTAGAAATGGGCGTGGCCTATAAAGACGTTTACGGTGTTTAAAGCCTTTCTCTTTTAGATGCCATCTTATTGTTCTTGAGCTGTGTTTTGCGTCCGTAAGGGCCTTAATCTGGTTCAACGATCGGCTTGTGTCTTGCCAGACAACCCGTCGAATCCTCCTGCTCAACGCCGGCGAAATTTTCGTGGGCCAACCACTTGAAATTCTCGTTTTGTATCTCTCAGGGTCTTTTAAGAAATTTGCAACAGCAGTTTTACTACGTCCAATGTCACCAGCGATGGCACGTTGAGAGAAACCTTTCTTTTGCAGCTCGTCAATTCTGCCACGTTCAAACTCTGACAACTTTTTAGCCTTTGCCATGTTTTTACCCAGTGTAACACAGGAGATGTCAGTGGGAGATGTTGACAATACTAATACTTGAACACAAATGACTAAATTTTGTTACGTGTTTACCGATTAACGCTTCGTTTCAGTATGGTCTTAAACTTTTGACCAGCTTGTATTTAGGCTAATTTCATAGTGTTCATATTTTCCCTATTAAATGTTAAAAGTTTGTTATTTTTATTTTCCTTTTTCTTATTTTCATCTTTCGAAGCTCTACTTAAATAAATGGTTGAGTCTAACAACGTAAAATGCACATTTTCTTTTTATGTTCATTGCCCTTTAGATTTTGGCCAGCAGTGTATATGAGTATTGTCTACTATACAACGTTAAGATAAGATTGCACACTAAATCATATATTAATATGGTCCACCATACAACGTTAGGATAAGAGCACACACTAAATCATACACTAGTATGGCCCACAATACAACGTTAGGATAAAAACACGCACTAAATCATATACTAGTATGGTCCACCATACAACGTTAGGTTAAGAACACATACTAAATTATATACTAGTATGGTCCACCATACAACGTTAGGATAAGAGCACACACTGAATCATATGCGACTTCTACACAAATTGACACATATTTTATTCCTGTTGACTCAGTTCAGGGGCAGGTTAAGAAGGAAAAGGAAGGGCAAATGGGTGCAATTGTGACATAGAGCAGAATGTAGGGGTTCTCCTGAGTAAGGTGAAACAAAAATAATTAAAAACCGGATATATGTCTACAGCTGCGCCACTGACAACTACAGCGTTAGTCATTCTATGTAAGCCTATTAATTTGTAATTTTTTATTAACATGTTCTTACAGCTTGTTCTTTCATTGCCCGTTTAAATATATTTGTTATTGTAATTTTATATCTATTATCAATATTTTGTAATAAAAGGACGATATTATTCATGGCGCGTTTTGGAGTAAACCTGTTATTTGTGATGACCTCCTTAAATGCGAATTAGAAGTTTATTAACAGAAAAGTAACATATGTACACATTTCTAGTGTGTAAAACACACACACACACTCGATTCCTGGCCTGGCACGGCCAGGAGGATAAGGCACTCGACTCGTAATCTGAGAGTCGTGGGTTCGAATCCCTGACACACCATACGTGCTCGCCCATTCAGCCGCGGGGACGTTATAATTTGAGAGTCAATCCCACTATTCGTTGGTAAAAAGAGTAGCCCAAGAGTTGGAGGTAAGTGGTGACGACTAGCTGCCTTCCCTCTAGTCTTACACTGCAAAATTAAGGACAGCTAACCCTCGTGTAGCTTTGTGCGAAATTCAAACCAAACCATTAGTATTGTTATTGCATAATTATGTGTAATCTTCTATATAAATATTTAATCGATAAGGTCGATCATTTGAAAGATCAGTATTGTTTTTCTTGGTGAAAAATTAAAAACCTTCAGGGTTATAAGAATCAGATGGGAAAGGTCTTTTAAAACACCAAATTTAAGTGTAATTACGTCTTAACTATTAAACTGGTGTTACACACACAGTGGTAGTTTAAGCTTCTAGCTACTTGAGGGAGCCAAAATAAAAAAGAGCTTAAGGACTCGTATGTGTGTTTTTTTTTATAGCAAAACCTCATTGGTCTAACAGCTGTGTCCATCGAGGAGAATCGAACCCCTGATCTTAGCGTTGTAAATCCATACATTTACCGCTGCCGCAGCGGGGAACTTAAGGACTCAGATATATCAGATAAGATACTCTTGAATTGTTAGTACATGTGTGTATTGTTATTAATATCTGCATTGGGCGTCCGGGAGTGATGTAACTGAAAATATCAGTCATATCGTGATATAATATTGTGATATAATGACACCCGCATATCATTAGTAAACGTTATACTTATTTGTTTGTAGTTAATCACAAAGCTACACAATGTGCTATTTGTGCTCTGCCCGTCACGAATTTCTGGCATTATAAGTCCGCGGACATTTCGGTGTGCCAATAGGGTACAAATGTCACACACTACCAGATAAAGTTGGTGGAATAACATCAGCAAAGATATTATGGACAAAGAAGGACGTATATGTGTTTACATATTAAAACAGCTAGTCTCAGTGTTAGAGACGGGAACAATAGATATATGTATTCATATTAGAACTGCTAGTCGGAATGTTAGAGACGGGAACAATAGATATATGTATTCATATTGGAACTGCTAGTCGGAATGTTAGAAACGGGAACAATAGATATATGTATTCATATTAGAACTGCTAGTCGGAATGTTAGAGACGGGAACAATAGATATATGTATTCATATTGGAACTGCTAGTCGGAATGTTAGAGACGGGAACAATAGATATATGTATTCATATTAGAACTGCTAGTCGGAATGTTAGAGACGGGAACAATAGATATATGTATTCATATTAGAACTGCTAGTCGGAGTGTTAGAGACGGGAACAATAGATATATGTATTCATATTAGAACTGCTAGTCGGAGTGTTAGAGACGGGAACAATAGATATATGTATTCATATTAGAACTGCTAGTCGGAGTGTTAGAGACGGGAACAATAGATATATGTATTCATATTAGAACTGCTCGTCGGAATGTTAGAGACGGGAACAATAGATATATGTATTCATATTGGAACTGCTAGTCGGAATGTTAGAGACGGGAACAATAGATATATGTATTCATATTGGAACTGCTAGTCGGAATGTTAGAGACGGGAACAATAGATATATGTATTCATATTGGAACTGTTAGTCGGAATGTTAGAGACGGGAACAATAGATATATGTATTCATATTGGAACTGCTAGTCGGAATGTTAGAGACGGGAACAATAGATATATGTGTTCATATTAGAACTGCTCGTCGGAATGTTAGAGACGGGAACAATAGATATATGTGTTCATATTGGAACTGCTAGTCGGAATGTTAGAGACGGGAACAATAGATATATGTATTCATATTGGAACTGCTAGTCGGAATGTTAGAGACGGGAACAATAGATATATGTATTCATATTAGAACTGCTAGTCGGAATGTTAGAGACGGGAACAATAGATATATGTATTCATATTAGAACTGCTCGTCGGAATGTTAGAGACGGGAACAATAGATATATGTGTTCATATTAGAACTGCTAGTCGGAATGTTAGAGACGGGAAGAATAGATATATGTATTCATATTGGAACTGCTAGTCGGAATGTTAGAGACGGGAACAATAGATATATGTATTCATATTGGAACTGCTAGTCGGAATGTTAGAGACGGGAACAATAGATATATGTGTTCATATTAGAACTGCTCGTCGGAATGTCAGAGACGGGAACAATAGATATATGTGTTCATATTGGAACTGCTAGTCGGAATGTTAGAGACGGGAACAATAGATATATGTATTCATATTGGAACTGCTAGTCGGAATGTTAGAGACGGGAACAATAGATATATGTATTCATATTGGAACTGCTAGTCGGAATGTTAGAGACGGGAACAATAGATATATGTATTCATATTAGAACTGCTCGTCGGAATGTTAGAGACGGGAACAATAGATATATGTATTCATATTGGAACTGCTAGTCGGAATGTTAGAGACGGGAACAATAGATATATGTATTCATATTAGAACTGCTAGTCGGAGTATTAGAGACGGGAACAATAGATATATGTATTCATATTAGAACTGCTAGTCGGAATGTTAGAGACGGAAACAATAGATATATGTGTTCATATTAGAACTGCTAGTCGGAATGTTAGAGACGGGAACAATAGATATATGTGTTCATATTAGAACTGCTAGTCGGAATGTTAGAGACGGGAACAATAGATATATGTGTTCATATTAGAACTGCTAGTCGGAATGTTAGAGACGGGAAGAATAGATATATGTATTCATATTGGAACTGCTAGTCGGAATGTTAGAGACGGGAACAATAGATATATGTATTCATATTGGAACTGCTAGTCGGAATGTTAGAGACGGGAACAATAGATATATGTATTCATATTAGAACTGCTAGTCGGAATGTTAGAGACGGGAACAATAGATATATGTATTCATATTAGAACTGCTAGTCGGAGTGTTAGAGACTGGAACAATAGATATATGTGTTCATATTAGAACTGCTAGTCGGAATGTTAGAGACGGGAACAATAGATATATGTGTTCATATTAGAACTGCTAGTCGGAATGTTAGAGACGGGAACAATGGATATATATGTTCATATTAGAACTGCTAGTCGGAATGTTAGAGACGGGAACAATAGATATATGTGTTCATATTAGAACTGCTAGTCGGAATGTTAGAGACGGGAACAATAGATATATGTATTCATATTGGAACTGCTAGTCGGAGTGTTAGAGACGGGAACAATAGATATATGTATTCATATTGGAACTGCTAGTCGGAATGTTAGAGACGGGAACAATAGATATATGTATTCATATTAGAACTGCTCGTCGGAATGTTAGAGACGGGAACAATAGATATATGTATTCATATTGGAACTGCTAGTCGGAATGTTAGAGACGGGAACAATAGATATATGTATTCATATTAGAACTGCTCGTCGGAATGTTAGAGACGGGAACAATAGATATATGTATTCATATTGGAACTGCTAGTCGGAATGTTAGAGACGGGAACAATAGATATATTTATTCATATTAGAACTGCTAGTCGGAGTGTTAGAGACGGGAACAATAGATATATGTATTCATATTAGAACTGCTAGTCGGAATGTTAGAGACGGGAACAATAGATATATGTATTCATATTAGAACTGCTAGTCGGAATGTTAGAGACGGGAACAATAGATATATGTGTTCATATTAGAACTGCTAGTCGGAATGTTAGAGACGGGAACAATAGATATATGTATTCATATTAGAACTGCTAGTCGGAATGTTAGAGACGGGAAGAATAGATATATGTATTCATATTGGAACTGCTAGTCGGAATGTTAGAGACGGGAACAATAGATATATGTATTCATATTGGAATTGCTAGTCGGAGTGTTAGAGACGGGAACAATAGATATATGTATTCATATTAGAACTGCTAGTCGGAGTGTTAGAGACTGGAACAATAGATATATGTATTCATATTAGAACTGCTAGTCGGAATGTTAGAGACGGGAACAATAGATATATGTATTCATATTAGAACTGCTAGTCGGAATGTTAGAGACGGGAACAATAGATATATGTGTTCATATTAGAACTGCTAGTCGGAATGTTAGAAACGGGAACAATAGATATATGTGTTCATATTAGAACTGCTAGTCGGAATGTTAGAGACGGGAAGAATAGATATATGTATTCATATTAGAACTGCTAGTCGGAATGTTAGAGACGGGAACAATAGATATATGTGTTCATATTAGAACTGCTAGTCGGAATGTTAGAGACAGGAACAATAGATATATGTATTCATATTAGAACAGCTAATCGGAGTGTTAGAGGCGAGAACAATGGATATATGTGAATACATATTAAAACAGCTAGTCGGAGTGTTAGAGACGGGAACAATGGAAACGGAGTCTAGAAATGTGCGAGATTTTAGAAAGTAGAAAGAGTGAAATAGACTGACTAACAAAGGGAATAGAAGACAGTTAAGGGTTAGGAAGAAATGTTAGCAGAGTAAGACAGAAGTTAGAGGAACTGTTTGAGTACCACGTGTATAAATACAAGATTTAATGTTGGAGGAATAAGAGTTTGTTTGAAGTGAAGCAAGAAGTTGCACATGAGCTCTCTGTACTCTGCCTACTACGGGTATCGAAACTCGTATTTTCGGAGACATGCCGCTGGGCCCTTCTGGGGTGGAAATGAGTTAATATGAACACTATTTCTTGGATGAAAACTGAGATAATGGAATTAGATGAATAGAAGAAGACGTAAAAAGAGCGTCGATAGAGAAATAACGATCTGAAGTAGAAAGTTAAAAAACAGGAGTTGGTCCATGGCAGTAAGAGGCAATTTAACATAAATAATAGAGTTATAATATAAGATAACAATGACGTCAGAGTTAAATGAATAACAGATGAGAATTTTGATGAAAATACCTAATCAGAAAAAAAAAAAAGCTTTTATAACTTCGGCGTGGAACAATACAGTTAATAGAGAACTTGGTCGCCAAGGAAACCAGGCTCTGCGCAGACAAAGTCTGTTATGGAGTTGCCTCGTCAGCAAGCACCAATTGCGGCTTACATTTAAAGCTCCCAGTGAAGAGTGGGCTGTTGAGGAGAGCAAGAGGTGCTGTTTGCAACCAGATAAGTAACACTGGCTTTAAGGATCTTGGCATATATATATATATATATATAAATGTATACATACACGTGTGGGAACCATTAATGTTTCAAAAACTATCAGTACTTGTAAAAAATATAAACAAATAACAACAGAGGTCAGAGATTCTCTTCTGAACTTTTCTGTTCACTGTCAGTAACATTTTAAACTCTTACTTAAAACTATTGCTTTGTTGTTATCTTTTTGGTCTGCCTTATCTGTCTACAGAAATATCTACAATATATTATATTGTATGCGTATAGAATTTAATAAGCAGGACCAAAACTGACCAAGAAACACGGTGTGAAAACGGTTCGTGTTACTGTTGCAATATGTCTGCATTGCCTAGAAACCTCTCTTTGGCCGATGTTCTGAATGAAACTACAAACATTACAGATTACGCAGCCCCAAAATATTATTCGTTAAATTATCGAATTGTGGGGACCATTTTCCAGGGAATCATCTTTGTTGTTGGTATTATTGGCAACATTATGGTTGTCATAGTCGTCACTAAAACCCGCAGTATGCACACCCCTACCAACTGTTATCTCGTCAGTTTGTCCCTAGCAGATCTCATGGTTCTGGTAGCTTCTGTACCCAATGAGGTTCTGTCCTACTACTTGCTCGGAGACGAGTGGATCTGGGGCAGAGTTGGTTGTGCCATCTTCATCTTTCTTCAGTATCTAGGCATCAATGCCTCGTCTTTATCCATCACAGCCTTCACAGTAGAACGATACATCGCTATCTGCCATCCCATGAAGGCCCAGATGATCTGCACCGTTAACAGGGCCAAAAAGATCATCATTGGTGTTTGGGTGGTCGCCTGCAGCTACTGCTCCCCCTGGCTTTTCCTCACCAAGACCGTGCCCATATTCTACAAGGCACAAGAATATGGAAACGTGCACTTTTGCCCTCTCCAGGGAACACTACCTGGGTTATTTCTTTGCTGATCTTGTCCTGTTTTACGTATTCCCGTTGCTGCTGTCCTGTGTGCTGTACGGACTGATAGCAAGGATCCTCTTCACCAGTGATCTCAACAAAGGTTTTGGATCAAGAAACCACTCAGACACAGCTTCAGACTGGAAAAAGAATAGTAACAGAGTACAGGTAAGATAGAAACAGGGCTCGTAACTGAACTAATTTTAATTGAACAGAAAATATTTAAATATATGCATTCAAATAATAAATACGTAGTTTCTATTTTCATTTGAATATTGACATGCCTCCTCCCATAATATAAAATTAACAAAAATCCAGAGACCAATGGCAAGGGTCACGGGTTCGAATCCCCGTCGCACCAAACATTTTCGCCCTTTAAGCCGTGGGGACGTTATAATGTGACGGTAAATCCAATTATTCAGAGGTAAAAGAGTAGCCCAAGAGTTGACGGTAGGTGGTGACGACTAGCTGCTTTCTCTTTAGTCTTACACTGCTAAATTAGGGAAGGCTAGCACATATAGCCCTCGTTTAGCTTTGCGCGAAATCCAAAACAAACAAACATACCAAAATTTTGTTGAATAACCAAACTCTGATAAACGTCATCAAAAGTGACCATCACTTTATCTTTCTGTACAAGTCTTTAGGTGTTCAGGACATGGATGTCTGACTTAACAAAACAGAATTTGTATTCTGTTCTTATGAAAAGCTACCAAGGTTATCTGAAAACGCCCATAAAGTTGAACTCCTTACACTGCTAAATTAGAAGGCTAGCACATATAGCCCCGTTTAGCTTTGCGCGAAATCCAAAACAAACAAACATACCAAAAATTTTGTTGAATAACCAAACTCTGATAAACGTCATCAAAAAGTGACCATCACTTTATCTTTCTGTACAAGTCTTTAGGTGTTCAGGACATGGATGTCTGACTTAACAAAAACAGAATTTGTATTCTGTTCTTATGAAAAAGCTACCAAGGTTATCTGAAAACGCCCATAAAGTTGAACTCCTCTTACACTGCTAAATTAGGGAAGGCTAGCACATATAGCCCTCGTTTAGCTTTGCGCGAAATCCAAAACAAACAAACATACCAAAAATTTTGTTGAATAACCAAACTCTGATAAACGTCATCAAAAAGTGACCATCACTTTATCTTTCTGTACAAGTCTTTAGGTGTTCAGGACATGGATGTCTGACTTAACAAAACAGAATTTGTATTCTGTTCTTATGAAAAAGCTACCAAGGTTATCTGAAAACGCCCATAAAGTTGAACTCCTCACCGCAGGCATGGAAGCCTGTCAGTAACATTTTATAATCCACTATTACTCTTATAATGCACTTACAGTGTAAATGGTTTACGGTATCGCATCGCTTCAAACCCAGATCCGAAATCCAGTGCTCTACCACAGAGCCAGCGTGTGACAATAGTAGCAGATAATTCCTCAAAAATAAGCTAAAACATACTTGTTGTTTTAATAATAGAAAAGATGTTTTGTAAAGATATGACGAAATACGAAATTTGAAAACAACCGTGCTTTTAAAATAAGACCAAGTTATAATTTTGAAATAGTGTTAATACAGCTAGCCTGTGCGTGAAACAAATATAGAAATATATAAATTATGGTCTGAAAAAAAATTCTTATGAGTTAATAGGCCATTGTTTAACCAATAGTCCTATGTTAATTTTAGGTTTGATTTGTTTTGAATTTCACACAAAGCTACACGAGGGCTATCTGCGCTAGCCGTCCTTAATTTAGCAGTGTAAAACTAGAGAGAAGGCAGTTAGTCACCACCACCCACCTCCAACTCTTGGGCTACTCTTTTACCATTGAATAGTGGGATTGCCTGTAACATTATAACACCCCCACGGTTGAAAGGATGAGCATGTTTTGTGCGAAGGGGAATCGAACCTGCGATCCTCAGATTACGAGTCAAGTGTCTTAACCACCTGGCAATGTCGGGCCAACTAATATCTTAAGCCCAACAAAAAATCTAATACGCATTTACTAGGAAGGTTTTTTTCTTCTTTTCAAAATGGCCTGGCATGGTCTAGCGCGTTAAGGCGTCCGCTTCGTAATCTGAGGGTCGCGGGTTCGTGCCCGAGTCGCGTCAAACATGCTCGTCCTCCCAGACGTGGGGGCGTTATAATGTGACGGTCAATCCCACTATTCGTTGGTAAAAGAGTAGCCCAAACGTTGGCGGTGGGTGGTGATGACTAGCTGCCTTCCCTCTATTCTTACACTGCTAAATTAGGAACAGCTAGCACAGATAGCCCTCGAGTAGCTTTGTGCGAAATTCCAAAACAAACAAACAAACAATCCTTTCAAAATTTTGCGGGCTTATTTGTTTGTAGCTAAGCTCAAAAATTACACTCTGGGCTATCTGTGCTTTGCTCACCACGGGTATCAAAACCCGGTTTCTAGCATTGTACGTCCGCAGATATATCGCTATACCACTGGAAGAAGTTCCATAGACGGTTGACAAACAGTCAGCAGCCATCACTGCCAATTATTCGGCAGCATTAAAATGCAGAACACGTGTTTTGTAGCAACGTGTCGCGAACCGTGAAACCTCCAAACAGATATTTAGAGCACTACGTAAGGGAATCAAAGTGAAGCATACAAAAACTGTAAGACGTGTTATATAAAATATTTTACAGGTTTGAGAAAGAAGCTCTAGTGGACGCAATAACAGCTGAAAATATTTTTCTTTAGAAAGTTACACTTTTATCCGACACTGATATATTTGCATTTTTCCTGTTTCGTAATTCACTTTTAAACAACACAGAATCTTCAGTAGCAGAGACAGTAATACCAAGCATGGAGCATTATCTTAAGCTCGATTCGATTTTATTACTCAACAGGATCTCTACCAGCCTACCCTCAAACTGAAATTATTTCAGGCAAAACAGAGTAAATTAACTTATGAGACCTTGGATGTGGTGAAGTACATTAATCGAAATGATTTGCCTAAATTTAAAAGAGTAATTAGATCTCAAATCCGTCAAGAGATGGCGGACCTATGAGCTAAAATTTTGTACTTGAAAAACAACAACAAACAAACTCAGAGCCGTCTTTGAGCCATTACGCCGTGTCTGAAAGTTATCGCTGTTCAAAACAGCATACTGTCACAAATCTGTAGAATATTAGCAAATTAATGACCTTTCGTCGTTGAAAAAAAAAACGCATTTCTCAATTCATTGAGTATTTTAAATTTTGTGAACGAATAATATGTATCGATTAAGTTCCACGTGACCCTTTATTAAGGACCTTTTTAAAGTAACAAAAACAAATTAGTTATTTTTAAATTCGACTGATAATATTCAGAACCATCAGCTGAATGATTCGCATTTTTAGTCGTATTACGTAGACTAAATTACACGTCATTATTATTTCTATAATAACATACTATGAGCAGGGTTTGGAGGGCGCTTCGTGTTTTAACTGCATACTCTTGTCTTACCAGTCACATTCCTAAAATATCCTTGGTTCAAGTATTTAAAATACATTACACAGACTTAGGATATTCATAAAACAATGAACGACTCACTGAGTTAGAGACTTGAATTTCTAGGTATTATGTAACGGAGAACTGGGATAGAAAATTAAACAATGAACGACTCACTGAGTTAGAGACTTGAATATCTAGGTATTATGTAATGGAGAACTGGGATAGAAAATTAAACAATGAACGACTCACTGAGTTAGAGACTTGAATATCTAGGTATTATGTAACGGAGTACTGGGATAGAAAATTAAACAATGAACGACTCAAGTTAGAGACTTGAATATCTAGGTATTATGTAACGGAGTACTGGGATAGAAAATTAAACAATGAACGACTCACTGAGTTAGAGACTTGAATATCTAGGTATTATGTAACGGAGAACTGGGATAGAAAATTAAACAATGAACGACTCACTGAGTTAGAGACTTGAATATCTAGGTATTATGTAACGGAGAACTGGGATAGAAAATTATTGTTTCGATGATAAAATTAGTGATTAGGTTTCGCTAGCTTCACGAGCGTTAACTTATCTGAGAATGATTTTGTAATAATGACCTTAGCTGATTTCCCCATTAATTTAGTGAAGTCAAATTCTGACAGGTAATTAAAATTTGAAAGAGAGATGGCTCGAAACAGTGTAAAAAATGCCATGTCATTATTTGTGATTTATCATCCATAACCCGGATTAAGCAGTAACTGGAGTGAATGGTACGATATTAATCCTCTTGGCCACAGCAATAATACACATCTCAAAGTTTGATCTACAACGTAGAACTTCAGTTGAAAACTTTCAATGATACTTTCACTGACTTTCATGTAGTAATAAGAACGTGGAAATTTAGCGGAAATTTTTAATGGTACAACGACTTTTACATAGTAACAAGAACGTAGGAGTTTAGTGGAAACTTCAATTGTACAACGACGTTCACACAGGAACGAATAACAAAACTAATGAACATGGGACTTCGTATAGACCTAATTTTTAGCACGTAATTAGTAGAAAACTGTTACCAGAGTGATCTAGTGGTTAGCTTGCTCTGTCTGTGAATCTGAAGGTTCGTTGTTAGTATTCGATTAGAGCAAAAAAACAAAAGAACACATTTCTTCCTTTGGAGCCATGGACGAATCATAAGTGTGAAGGTCAACGCCGAAAGTTGTCCAAGAGTCAACAGTAGGTATTACTGTGCTTCATAGTCTCTCATTAAAAAAAAGAGGAAGTAGAAACGGCTAGGGGTAGATAGTCCTTGTGTATATAGGGAGATAAAAAATCCTTTAAAAAGCTCCATAACTCTAACAAGTTAGTTCATAATTTAAAAAAAATTATTACAAGGTTTTATTTCTTCATATATATTTGAATAAAACAATTCTACTCTCAGTATAGATTGAGTTATATTTTCAGAAAGTGTGAAGCTGATATATATATATATATATCAATAATATAGATATATATATCAATAATATGCACTCTATAAACGGTTTTATTGATGCTAAATAAAACTTTGTTTAACGTAGTTTATTCCTGGCAATATTTCGAACGATACATTTTGTCACATGATGAATGTAGAACTGACACTAAAGGATCTAAACTTTATTCTGATAAGGGAAGGGTAAAACAAAGCAGTAATAATCAGTTTTGTCCAGTTTATTGCTCAATAGCAGAGTAGAGACCAAAGATGTGTAAGCTAATCTTCGTGGTGGAGAAAACGTGTGTGTATGATTTTTCAGTCGCGGCAAAGTGGCTCATAGAACGGTTCTGTTTTCGCGTTTCTTTTTTCTTTACAAACTTTTAGCTCATAGCTCTGTCACATCACGACTGATTTGAGATCTAATTACAATTTTGGACTTATGAGGTAAAACTCTTTCAATTGGTATATCTGACGACGCTCGAGGTCTGATATATTAATTTACTCTAACTTAACTAAAAGAATTGCAATTTGAGGGTAGGCTGATTGAGATCCTGATTAGTAATAAAACTGAATCGGATATACGTGTACCCTATGCTTGGTATTGTTAGTGCATAAAAATATTGCTAATAGAAAGGGAAAAATTTTATATAACATTAATTTAATTTGATCCTGCCTAAACTAATTTCAAATGCTGCGGCTATTGAGAGTTCCCTCTTGTTAAAGAGATCCTGAGCCCTACTGAAGTTTATAAGAGGGAAAATATAAATATATCATTGTAAGAATGATTTTAATAAGAATTTGAATTGGATGTCATACCGCACAATCGTAATGAAATGGATATTTCACTATTTCAGTATTATTTATCTAGAATACATTTCTACTTTGCCCTTTATGGTTCTTTCATACAAAATCAAAGAGAAACATACTTAATTTTTTATGAGTTAACAGTTTGATTACCACTGATCATATTCAGTAGAAAATTCGGTATAAGCCTCCAGATTTCTCTTTAATTCAATATATAAATAGAGATTGTATTCATATCGCTAAATATTTTCCTGTAGGATACGCGAGCGAAGCTCTCAGATTTTAAGCAGCAGTATGAGGTTGTGAGGTAGAAAGGGGTGTGGAATGTTTGAGACTCTAAATGCTTTATAAAAGTGTTGGTAAAATCCAACTGTTTGATCAGATGAGAGAAGCCCACGAGTTGGCGGTGGGTGCTGTTATCTCAACTGAATTCCCTTTAGTATTCAGTTTAGAATTATTGACTGTTAGAACAGAGCCTTTGAGTAGCTTTTAATGAATATTCAGAAACAAATATGTGCCCCATTCACTTCATTGGCTTCATCGTATAGGTTTTCGGGAGAAAGACAGGATAGAAACAGCTTT